>NC_041222.1:52376644-52438969 GCF_002837175.3 Physeter macrocephalus
CCGTGAGCCATGGCCGCTGAGCCTGCGCGTCCGGAGCCTGTGCTCCGCAACGGGAGAGGCCACAACAGTGAGAGGCCCGCGTACCGCAAAAAAAAAAAAAAAAAAAATATATATATATATATATATATATAGCCAAAATATATCTTTGGAAACATGACGCCAGATTTCAAAATTACATAAATACTACGATGCCCATTTTCACAAGAACCATTTGATTAGTTTGATCAGGTTTTAGGCTGCTGTAACAAACCAAAAACTCTGTGGCTTAAAACAAATAATTTACTTCTTGTTCTTATACACTGGCTCTGGAACTAGGAGTCTTGCCACAGCAGGTTTCTTCCATCGGGTGACTCAGAGATCCAGGATGATATACTACTGTGTCTCTGTTATCTCAAACTGATGTCTCTTCTGTAGAGGCAGAGAGAGACTAGAAAGTACACAGGGTCTTTTCACCTCTTCTGCCCCAAAGTGATACACTTCTCTTCCAGTTTTCATTGGCCAGAAATAATCACATGGCCCCACCTCACCGTAAGGTAGAAGGAAAATATCATCTCCCTGTTAGTCAAGAATGAAAGGAAACCCAGATACTGATGGGCACTAATGATGCCTCTCATACTGTCCAATAACCAGGTATCCTAGCAAGGTGAGGGAAAAAATCAAAGGCCTAAAACAAACATTGAGAACTTTAGTCGACACCAATTTTAAAAATAAATAAAAGCACCACAATTACACAGAACACATAAAATGACAGTCCTTGAACTCAATCACATCATTTTTATACTACCTAACCTCTATCAGATTGTTTGCACAAATAAGTTACTCAATAAGATGTGAGAGATGAATAAATGAATTGATGAGATTATGATTCCTTTCTTTGGTCCCTGAACATACAATTTATGTTCACATCATGACAATTTTCATCACAAGAGCAAGCTAACATTGAAGATAATTTTAATACCTGTATATTTTCATAAAATTGACAAAGTATATAATTTTTACTTTTTCATTGAAGTATAGTTGATATAAACAAACAACCCAATTAAAAAATGGGTACAAGAACCAAACAGACATTTTTCCAAAAAGGAAATGCAGATTGCTAACAGGCACATGAAAAGATGCTCAACATTGCTAGCCATCAGGGAAATGTAAATCGAAACCATAATGAGATATCACCTCACAGCTGTTGGAATGGCTGTCAGCAAAAAGAACACATTTAACAAATGTAGGCAGGGATGTGGAGAAAAGGAAACCCTCATACACTGATGGTAGGAATGTAAATTGGTATAAGCACTGTAGAAAACAGTATGGAGGCTTCTCAAAAAACTAAAAACAGAACTCTCATATGACCCAGAAATTCCACTCCTGGGTATATATTCAAAAAAAAAACAAAAAAAAAAAAAAAAAAAAAAAAACAAGTACACTAATTCAAAAAGATACATGCACCCCAATTTTCACAGCAGCTTTATTTATAATTGCGAAGATATGGAGGCAACCTAAGTTTCCATCAACAGATGAATGGATAAAGAAGCTGTGGTATACATTGACAATGGAATACTACTCAGCCATAAAAATGAATGAAATTTTGCCATTTGAAGCAACATGGATGGACTTGACAGGTATTATGCTGGGTGGAATAAATCAGAGGAAGACAAATACTGAATGATATCATTTATATGTGGAATCTAAAATATATAGCAAACTAGTGAATATAACAAAAAAGAAGTAGACTCACAGATACAGAGAGCAAACCAGTAGTCACCAGTGGGGAGAGGGAAGGGGGAGGGGCAATATAGGGGTAGGAGATTAAGAGGTACAAACTATTAGGTATAAAATAAGCTATAAGGATATATTGTACAACAGGGGAATATAGCCAATATTTTATAATAACTATAAATGGAGAATAACAAAATATTTTTGTATGTTTCCTAATTTAGAACTATGAGGTAGGCATATGCATGTGGTTTGTTCCCTTCAGTTTTTAAATACAACTTAAGACCCTTAGAAAACACATAGTATTTTAACACCAAACATTTAATTCTTGATGAGGGAATACTTTACAACATACGGATATTTTGGTATATGTCCAAGAAATATTTTTAAACCCTCTATATTAGAGACTGCACTCAATTCTTAGAAAATGCAATACTCAGTTGAATAATTTATATCATTTGAAAGAAATTCCATGACTAATACTAAGCACATGAATGTAATCTGCAGGTTGTCTGTAATATTATTTAAAACATCAGGATGGCCAAACCTACATAAAATTTGCATTAAAAAACTGAGAACATGAATGAGTGAATGAAACATCCATTAATCACCGTAGTCTAACTACAGAAGGGTTATGTGGGTTTCCACTATGTAGATCCTGTTTTGGTTATTAATGACATGAATATGTATGTATGTGTATAAATATAAATATATATATATGATATAGATACGATATAAAAGATAGATATATATTATATAATACATACATGCAAACGTACAACTTGGGCATAGACTGTGACAATTTTCCCACCCTTGGATTTAAAGTAAGCAGGCTTTTCATCTTCTCAAATAACTATATAGTACAAAAGACTAAATCTCATGTTAACCACTAATGTATCACTTTTCTTAAGGACTGCAAGCCAGGGGTGCTACTCCAATACATGTAGAACTGGATATTATTAAAAGCATACTGGGGTAAATTTTCTTCGGGAAGACACCTCAGTGACGTCTTCGGCATCCTAGAGATAGACTGAAATCTCAGCATCATGACTAAGTGATTGTAGATGAACTAACTAACCTCTCTGACCCTTAGTCTCCTCAGCTCTGAAATGATGAACAAAATGCATGCCTTGGAGTATGATTGGAAGGTAGAACTGAGACTACATACATTAAAAAAAGCACCTAGCAAAGCACCTGATACACAGTGAATCCTTAAAAATATTAATTCCCTTCAACTGTACATAACTGTGCATGTGTTATTAGTTTGACCTCTTAAAAGGTCCAAACTCCAGGTGCAGAAAATAAAAAAATTTATGAATTGGAACAGATTGCTGCAATTGCACACACAGATACAAAATTCAGTGAATCATAAGCATTAAACACATTATTTTATGTAAGTGGAAAAATGCTGCAATAAGGCTTTCTGTAAATATTTTCAACTTCAACGTGGACTGTATTAGCTCTTCATATGGAAGTGAATTTTTATTGCTGGCATTTAGTTCCAGAACAAATATTATTTTTTAAGCTTGAGAATTATATGATAATGAATAGAATATATTTCTATTTCTTTTACGTTGCAATAGTTGCATATTATCATTTACATTTCAATACTATTCTAGTTTGAATTTTACATTTATTTTCTCTTCACTGAATTGTACTCTAAAAACAGTTTTGTAGACTGTATCAATATTACCTGAAATAAATTCAGAATTATATATCAATCATCCTCCATATTCGAGTCATTTTTTTCCTACTAAAACTCATAATTGGATAGAAGCAAACAATATAGAAATTAAGTGTCAGGTTTGAGCTTTATAGTATAGTGAGTACACGTAAGATCCTAAATAAGTCAGTCAATTGAAAATATTTCTTGAGGAACTACTAAACACAGAGTAATATGTAAGGTATGCTGTATAAATGGCACAAGAGGGCATTCCTACCTCATTTAACAAGCTTGCAAAATTGCTAAGTAGAAAATATGCATTCAATACAAGAACCTTAGAACACAAGACAGTACAAGTTAAAGTGCTAAACTTTGTGATCCTGAAAATAAAGAGTTCAGGGAGGTGGGGAATCAAACCACAATATTTAAAGCAATGAAGAATTTCAGGAGAAAATGGGAGTTGGAGTTGAACTTGGCCTTGAGAGATGAATAGAATATGGGTGTATAGGCAGACAAGGAGGACCACTCTGTTCACAGAGGTTGACATAATGACGATGGGGGCTATGAGAGGAAAGAACTTAGCTTTGAGTTTCTTGGTATGTGCTCAAGGAAGACTGCTTTTGAATAAGTGTGGCAGAACTCAATTATCACGTATATAACAGATCAGGGGAAAAATCCTTATAGGCAATAGGGCAAGATATAGAAGTATGAGGATAAGTGCTGTTTTCGATCAATCATCTGTGTTTTATGAAATGGATTAGAAATGAGATAAGTTAGAAGAAGAATACCCAGAAGACAACTGTGATGATGAGAATTGCAAGAACACACTGTCAGCTTAAATGACTTAGGCAGGTAGAGTTCAGAGAAAAAGGATAATTACAGGAGGCATGTCCAGATCCCACATATGCAACTAAGAGAAGGTTTAGGATGGGGAAAAATCCAGGAAACATTGAAATTATGAAATCCTGTATCCCAATTTTCATCATAATAAATCAAATGCTTAAGCAAAGCTCTCTATTTGCAGAAAGTGCTAAAGGGATAGGAGGTTAACCCTTATCCTCATGAGAATGCATACTGTCAACTTTGTTACTGTTTGGCAGAAGGTATAGACTGGATATGGCTTGAAGTAGCACAGTAAAGTCATGATAAGATGACCAGAAGATACTAGTTTGGAAACCCTGAGAAGAATTTGGGAGCAACAGGGCATACACAATAACAAAGACACGTGGAACTCTCACCCCCCTCCCATTCTAACCTAGCAATATCCAATTATTAGTAAAGAATGATGTCTAAGACTCCACTTCTGCAATGCACCTAGTTGAAAGTTCATAGTATTCTTGGCTGAGTATTATAGAAAGGGTAACTCTAGAAATCAGGAAAGTTGTGGACTCTCATGTTACACAAGAATAAGAATCCAAACCAGAGTATTATTGAGAAAAACTAAATAAGATAAAATATGAAATAAACAATGTTTTATAATCTTGCATATATTCAGAACATAGTAGGAGACCAATACATGAATTTGATTGTGAGCAACATTTCTATAATATTTGGAGGGAAAAGAAAGAGACTGGGTGGAGTGTAAGATGAATCTATAAGCTGATGTTTGGGAAAATACAACTTATAGAAAAACTTCTACCTCAACCAGTCATCTTTTTAATTAAACAATCTCTCTTCCCCATGCCTATAATATATGTACCAGGCAAATACCATACAAATTTTAAGAGTTTTCATGTTGAAAAATGCAGTGCCTTCAGTGTATTTCGAGTTCCATAATATGTAAACTATAATATCGACATTGTAGAAATGAAAATCTTTTTTAAAATTCAGCTATCATACTCAGTTCCTCTGTGATTTTTATTTTGCTGTTGCATTTGATCTATTTTAAAAGAAAAATTTTCAAATTGATACTCTCTGCATCTTACCTGAATAATTATTTTTCCTATCTCAGACTGTTTCGGTGGTGATTTTTGTTTCCTTAAGAAACAAATGCTACCCCTCCTTGGAATATTCTCCTGACCCATGAAGTTGAATCTTCAAGAAGTATCTGGACTTAACAGATCATCCCATATGGGTTAAGATGTAATTGACCTTCTACTATTGGCTTTAGGAGATTCAACCTCAGGGGATGGAAATGAGGGGAGAAATAAGAAAAAGGATTAAGCCTGAGATAAAAAGAAAGATAACCTCCCAAAATTTGTGGTAAAAGAAATGAAAATATTGACAGTGCTATAGAAAAAAAAAAAGTGTCTTACCAGAATTTTGAAGTCACTGGATGATCCAGGAGTCCAAGCCTAATTAGAAAAATAGAGAGAAAAAAAGTTACTTTAGTTTTCTTGTTTTAAAAATAGATGCACAATTTTTTTATAATTCTATAACATTATTACAATTATAAATATTGTAGACTGATGAAAATACCTTAGGACACCATTTTTCTAGGTGAAAATATGTTTTTCACTTAAATTGTAGTGTTTATTTAATCTCATATTGTGCCATTAAATAAACAAAGACAAAGAAAATACAGTCTAGATCTTGAAAATATGTTTCCAACTATTCAGGTGACCATAATTACTCAGTTTAATTCTTTAGATTCTCAAGAGAAGGTAGACTATTACTAAATATACATGAAATCTCCAAATACTTATTACATGCATTTACTTTTCTTATGAGCTAGGCAGACCAAAGCTTCATTTTAAAAAACGTTTTACCATTTTTCTGCCTTTGTTGGTATCAGACAGTCATTAGTTTTGACTTTGATTCATTTTTGAAAAGTAAACCCATGTAAGATATTATAATGACAAAAATAAAAGGGTTTTAGTTTCCAAATTATATTAAAATGCAGCCTCTATGTTTTTAAGGTATTTGAAGTTCAAATGAAAGGCAGTATCTGAACAGCACAAATTCCCAAAAGAAGACCTAGCACCTGCTGTGGGATGCAAAGGTTTTATAAATGTTGTCTTGTGTAAAGGCAATGGCAAACACTGTGAGGCCTTTTGTAAATATGGCTGTCTCTGTGTTTGAGCAGAAATATTGAACTTCTAACCATTATTCTATAAAATAAAGGAGATTATTTTTTAAACATATGATTATCACCTTTTCCTTTTACCTTGGGAATTAAGTTTGAAATTATATATGGTACATGTATTGAAAAAACTATCTTTCTATAAAAGAGAATGAAGAATAACAATAAATGGGAAAATTTGATACTATATGTATACAGTTTTCTGTGTCTCTAAATATGTGTCTGCGTCTTATTGCCACAGCATTCAAATTAGGTTATCTGTCCAGAATTACATACATAATGCTGGACCACTAACTGGTAACAAATTGGCCAGAACAAGCCTATTAAAATTCTTTCTCTAGGGCTTAGAATCATTTGAGAAGACCAGTGGTTCACTTGAGAGGAGCAAGCAGTGGACTTTGTTGTATTATGAGAGAACCTGGCTTCAAAGGTACAAAGCCTCTGTCTCTGGATTTTAGTTCTTCTCATGAGAGCCATAGAAAATGTTTGGTATTTTTCTTTCCTTTTCACATTTTAGGTTATTTCTTTATTGTGAGTTATAAATCACACAAGAAACTTGTAAAAATACAAATGTATATAGCTCAATAAATTATCACAAAATGAATACTCATGTAATCAACACTCAGATCAAGAACTAGAACACAACTAACACATAGAGGCCCACAGCTTGGTCTGTCACTATGTGTGCGTTTGTGTGTGTGTGTGTGTGTGTGTGTGTGTGTGTATACACAGATGTATATACACAACATACATACACAAACTATATATATGAATGACATATACACACACAGTATACACATACATAAATACATATAGTTTAAACTCACTTGACTACTTCTTGTGGGTTATGCTAAAGCACAGGTTCGAACAAAATGCAAACCAGTTGAAGCAACACAGATGCATACGCCATGACTGTGGAAATGCAGCACTAATGTCACGTATTCATCAAAATTTTGCATGGCATATTGACTGTGTTGCCAGAGAGGGACAATCCTTTGGACATGTCATGTAATGTCACTGAACATATTGTGTATTGTAATCACAATAAACGATTATATTAAAAACTATATATGTTTCCAGATTTTTTGTTCATCCTATAGTTTTGCCTTAGTTTTGAACTTTATATAATTGAAATCATAAACTGTATTTTCATCTATATTTAGTTTCTTTCCCTTAACACGTATGTGTGATTCATTCATCTTGTTGCTTGTAACTATAATTATTTTTCATTACTCTATAGAATTCCATTGGATAAATATTATATGATTTATATATTCAATCCTCTATTGAAAGATATGGATTGTTTCTACTTTCTAGTTATCATGAATAATTCTATTATAAGCATCCATTTATACATGCACACATATTTTTCTTGGCTATTTCCTAGAAGTAATTTACTAGAGTACATAAGTTCTATTTTAGCAGACACTGCTGAATAGTGTATCAAAGTTGCCATTGTTGCACAAATTCACCAGAATATATTTTTATTCTGCTTAGCTTTAGCCTTCAGTTTACTGTGTAGTATAATTATACTTTTTTTTTTTTTTTTTTTTTTTTTTTTTTTTTTTTTTGTGGTATGGGGGCCTCCCTCTGCCGTGGCCTCTCCCGTTGCGGAGCACAGGCTCCGGACGCGCAGGCTCAGCGGCCACGGCTCACGGGCCCAGCCGCTCCGCGGCACGTGGGATCCTCCCAGACCGGGGCGCGAACCCGGTTCCCCTGCATCGGCAGACGGACGCGCAACCACTGCGCCACCAGGGAAGCCCTATACTTTTAATTGACATTTCTTTATTGATGTGTTTTAGTGCATTTTCATATATTTGTCATATATATACATAATTCATACAAATATATATTTTTTCATTTAAGGAGATACTTTTCAATTTTCTTGTCCATTTATTGTCGGTTGTCTTCTCCTTATTAATTTGTAGAAGTGCTTTATATATTCTAGATATGAGTCCTTTGTTGGTTACATTTGGTGAAATGTGTTTCCCACTCCAGAGCTCACCCTTTTACTCACTTATTGTGCCTCTTGTTGCAACTTCATTCTTAGTTTTATAGAAGTCAAATTTAACCATCTCTGTCTTTTTGTGCCCCATGTATTATATGAAGTGATCATATATACATATTCTTCTCTATCTTCTTCTGAAAGTTTGTTATTGTATGATTCTTCTGCCTCTCACATCTAATCCAAAAACCTACCTGAAACTAATGTTTTGCTCTGTGTGATTTGTGGTAAACTGTTATTATTTTCCAAATTGACCCAATAAAATTTATTGAAAATACCTTGCTTTTGCCACTGCTCTGCAATGCTAGTTTTGTCATAAATTAAGTGTCCATAGATACTTGGGTGTTTCTAGATGTCAACGTATCCCATTTAACTATTTGTCTATATCACATGTGTCTATATCATATCTTACCACAACTTGATGTGGATAGAAGAGCAGGACCCTCTACCTTTTCCTTAAGAGTTTATTGAATATTTAAAAAATATAATCCACATAAAATTCACTGTTTCAAAGTGGACAATTTAATGGTTTGTATTATGTTCACAATGTTGTGTAAACATCACCATTAATTCCAGAACATTTCCAAAGTCGGAAAAGGAAACCCTATACCTATTAGTGATCAATCCCATTGCTCCCTTATCCACTTCCCCTGGCAACCTCTAATCTGCCATTTTGGATTTGACTATTCTGGACAATTCATACAAATTAATCATACAATTTGTAGACATTTTTGTCTATCTTATTTCACTTAGCAAAATGTTTTCAAGGTCCATCTATGTTGTAGCACATACCAGTATTTCCTACCTTTTTATGGCTGAATAATATTCCACTGAGCGGATACAGTACATTTTTTTAATCTATTCATTAGCAAAGAATAGATTTTGCTTATTTTCACTTTTTTTGTCAATTATGAATAATGCCACTATGAACATCTGTATACAGGTTTGTGTGTGAAAATATGTTTTTAGTCCGCTTGGGCATATATGTAGGAGTAGAATTTCTGAGTCATATGTTAATTCTATGTTTAACTGTTTGAGGAACTGCCAAACTCTAGTCCAGAGTGGGAATGCCATTTTACATTCCTACCAGCAATGAATAAATGTTACAATTTCTCCATATCCTTGCCAAGACTTGTCACTTTCCACTCTTAAAAAATATGGTCATTATAGCCAGTGAATGTGATAGTATCTCATTGTGGTTTTGATTTGTATTTCCCCAATGACTAACGATGGTGAACAATTTTTCATGTAGCTATTGGCCATTTGTCTATCTTCCTTGGAGAAATGTCTACTCTAATCCTTTGTTCATTCTTAGTCGGGTTATCTGTTTACTGTTGAGTTCTCACTATTCTTTTTATATTTTGGATATTAATCCCTTATCAGATATATAATTTGCAAACATTTTCTCCCATTCCATGGATTGCCTTTCAATTCTGCGTTATTTCACAAAAATGCACAATTTTCTATATAGAGGTTTCACACCTTTCAATAAATTCATTTCTATTTGATATTTTTATATTATTAAACATGGTATTTCTATTTTCTATTTATCACTTGTATGTAGAAATGCAATTGACTTTCTGTTGACTTTATACTGAGCAATCTTAATTGACCTGTGTATTCCTTTCAATTTACTATCTGCACTCTCACGTTATACACAAACAATGATGGTTTCATATATTCCACTTAAATCTTTGAACTTTAAAAATGTGCCTGTATACATGTACGAATGCATGCTTGGGTGTATGCACATTGGCATGTGTGTGAATGTGTGTGCATTTTGAATCACTGCACTCACTAGGACTACAAGAACAATGAACAGAAGAGCTGTTCCTGAGCACCCTTCTCTTGATCTCAAGGGAAACTTACCATTAAGTCCACTATTTGTTGTAGGTGTTTGGTAGATATTCCTTATCATAATGAGAAAGATCCCCTCTATTTTCAATTTACTACGAGTTTTAGTTAAACAGGAATTTTTATGATTCATCTCATTAATAGGTATGTCATTATTTAGATTGTCTTATTCTTTCTCACATCAGTTTTGTTAAGTTATATTTTATCTAGAAATTTACTTTATGCAAAATTTTTATTTTTTAGAAAAGTTAGTTCCAACATCTTTTTCGTATCTTCAGGATTTGTAGAAACTTCTACTCCTGATATTATTCTTTACACCTCTCTTTTTTGAACTTGGTCAGTAACATCAATATCTACCACTTTTATTAGTTTATTCAAAGAACCAATTTTAGTTTCATTAATCCTCTCTATTGTATGTTTGGTACAATGTACAATATTTTTCATTCTATTACCTCCTGATTTTTATTATTTCTCTCCTTCTGTCTTTGAGTTAAATGTGTTTTCCCTCAGTTTCTTGAGATGGATGCTTATAATCGATTTTCTGCCTTATTCTTTTCTTATATGTGTATTTGAAGTACACTTCACTGTAACATTGGTTTTAGTTTTTTTAATATAGCTGTTTAATTTTTATTCATTTCTAAGTATTTTAAAGTTGATTTTTTCCTGAAGAAGTATTCCAAAAATGTGTATTTTAATTTTCCTAATATCTGATTTTCTGATTCAAATAACTTGTGCACAAAGCACTTAACTCAACAGGATGCCAATCCTCTATAATATATTGAAACTTGCTTTATGATTCAGCATCTGATCAATTTTTATAAATGTTCTGTGTGTCCTTGAAAATGATATACATTCTGCAATTAAGTGCATTGTTCTATATACATAAATTATATTAAACGTGTTAATCATGTTGTTCATTCAGATACTGGAAGATGCATGTTGTACACCCTCCCCCCAACCATGATTTTAAGTTTGTCTTTTCTTCCTTTTAGTTCCATCTTTTTAAAAAAATTCTATGTTAGGCTACATTAAGAAATACATACAAATTTATAATTTTAATATCCTTCTGCTCAATAGAAACTCTTCTTGTGAAGTAGTTCTATTTTATCCCTAATACTACATCTAAGTTCTGTTTGAAATTAATAGAAATGTACCAGCATTTACAATGACTCTTCTCAAAAGAACAACAAATAATTTTAGTAGAAAGAAATGCAGGTTAAAGTAAATATATAGGCTGTCAAATCACTAGTCAGAGTGGCCAGTGCATCCAGGGAGAGTCAAAGGAGGATTTAACTGGGGTGAATACATATTACAATAGGGAAAAGCAGCTTAGGCAACAACATGGATGGCAATGCATTCTATGTAGCTAGGGTCTGAGCGTGTGGTGGAAAGAGATACGACCAATGTTTGAACATGGTTTAAAATCAGATTTAAAGGGCTTGATAACAGCAAGACTTTTATCATTAGTGAGCAATTTGAAGATAAGCCAGAGAAGATTTTGGAGTAGGGTTCTGATGACCTTAGCTAACACGAAGCAATCTGAGGAGGTAGTAGAGAAATATGAAAAGTAAAATTTTAAATGAGTTTTAGAATCCTGTAGCATCTCTTTGTGGGTAGTTCTAATAATCTACTGGACATGTAGATCTGGAGTTCAGGGGAAAGTTATAAACTGGAGCTATAGATCTGGGATTTATCAGTGTTCTAGTGATAAATGAAGCATGGGAGAAAAGGAGGACACAAAAGTGATGATCAATAATGGATACTTAGGGGAACATCAACATTACTGAAATAGGCAGCAAAAATGTAATAAGCAAAATTGGTTGAGAAACTTGATAGACATTTCTCAAGTTTAAAGGAGGAAGGAGCCAAGAACAAATGGTGTCAGCAATGCAAAGTGTTCTTCAGAGTGTTCCAAGATGATGACAACAAAATTTTGGCCTTCACTATTGCCTTTAGTAAGAGACATTTAAGCAGAATATTGAGATTAAAAGTTGAATACTTTGAGTGATAAATGGTAACTTAAAGAAATATAGTTCATCAAATATAAGGTTTTCTCTTTTGAATTTTGATGAAAAAGGGAGGAAAAGGGCAGAATAAAGGTCGGAGGGTGGTGGTGGAGTCAAGGAAAAGTAGCTCTTGTTTACATATAAGTTAGGTTCAAAATTTTAGGTCATCAGAGAGCCTCGCCCATATTCTTAGTCTGCTTTAAAAATATCTGGCCAACTTCTAAGGACACTGTACTTGTTTCTCTTTTTCTTTTCAGATAAGTATGTAACACAGAGCTTTCATATTTAGACTACTGGGTTTCCACCATTTGGATGTGTCCCTTAAAAGCATCAACTATTTTCACTCCTTTTATTAGCTTCTTTTGTTCAAGGTATATATGTCAAGTAATTTTCACTGGTACTTGTGGGATTATATTCAATTACATTGCTGAAATTTCTAGTATCCTCTTTATGTTATAAATACTCATTATACAACTATACAGAGACACAAAATCAATTATATTGTTACTATCTTTCTTTAGTTTTTTTCTGATAATTACTGAGCATAATTGTACTTTTCTCTATGTCATTCCAATTATTCCAAATGGTGTCCATTTTGTATACTCTTCTTGTAAAAATTTATCTTTTTCTTTCAGTTAAGCCCTTTAGAACACTCTGTTCCCATGTTTGTTTAACTTTCCATCCTCTCTGCACAGTCTCAGGCTCACAGAACCTCAGAGTGTTTTGTTAAATGAATAAGTAAGTATGAATGAAAAAAGTAAACGTGCAAATGAATAAAATTGTTTTATGTAAATGAACAGTCACCTGCCAAATGCATACTTCAGCTCTGTCAGAGGAAAGGAGCCACATTATAAGGCTAAGGGCATTGACATCAAACAGAGTTTGTGTTTTGACTCCACTGCTTTTGAGTTCTATTAATTTAGATCTAACCTAACCTGCAGTTTACTTACCTATAAACAGAGATTTTTATATGCAATTGTCATAGGATTGTTATAATAACTGTTATTTCTATGACGATGCCTAAGATAGTTCTTTTGCCTGAGTGAGGGTCCATAAGTATAGATAAACCTGGATCTGAGATGCAGTCTGACCTTCCTAAGAGCACTTTTTTTTTTAGGTACCATAAACAATGATCTATTTTTCAATACCATCTGTGTAGTTAGCTGCTCACTGTCTATATCACCTTCCCTATCCAAAGTCATGACCTTTAACTGGAAGAAGAGATTAATACAACACATATGCTATCCCAACCCCCAAGTCTTAGTGCTTTTTACTCAAAACTTAATTTATATAAAATAAATGCATATTTTGGAATTCTTCTGACTGACTAAATTGCCTTGGCAACAATTAAGAGTGGGTTTGATGAGTTCTCTTTAGGTCTCAGTTTTGTCTTGAACTTTTATCCAAGAAGAAAAAACACACGCTAATGTACGAATAGTCAACTTAATAATTAATATCCTATTTTTAATGTTTATATCTGATTGGGCAGTATCTTGATGCGGTCATGCTACTTAAACTTCTATATACATTTCTTTGACTTAGTAGATAAAAGAAAAAATTTGAAGCTGTAAGAATTCTGCACATATAGTACTGATTTCTATCATTCTCAAATTGAATTTTAACACAGTTGGGTGACTTAATTCCATCTTCCAAATTATTGCACTCCTCAAGTAATAATTTATGATGAATTATAAAGGAGATTCATGGAATTATCTATATCATCTGATGGAAGAATGCTTTTTTACCTTTTTTTTTTAAGGGAAACTATAGTTGTTTTTAGAAGTAGAAAGCAGGGCAGATGGATTGGAGGCAAAAGATTCTATTAAACACATGTACGTTCTGCAGACCTTGAATGTAGATGTTAAAGGCTAGATATAGTTTTATCAACTTTATTAATTATTTAAAACTCTACAAGACTGAGTTCAAAGAATTGATGAGTTGACATATTTGCATTATTTTAGTTTAGTTTAAATGGCTCTGATTAAATATAGGTTACCTACTATAATATACAAAACCTTTTCTATTACAGCAATGACTTCACTAGTGATATAAATTGACACTTTCTTAATTTTGCTTTGAAGAAAGGTGTTTCTTTCAAAGGTATTTTATGAAAAAATATATTTATTACTGTATCCCTTCTCTTAGTATCCACGATGCACATTAGCCAACGAAGAACTATTAGATGCCTTTAAGAGGGAGAGATTTAATTTGGCTTAAGATGCCTTAAACCAAATTTCATCAAACTCACTTAAACCATGGAAAGGGGTTTTTTTTTGGTTTTGTTTTTTCATATAAATCTTATAGCTCTGCGAATCAAAGTTGCTCACGCTGAATGTGACTGTGACTAGCTGTAATATTAAATGTAGTTTGCTGTGGGAATAATTAATTCCACCATATTTCAAAAACCTCTACTTTATTTTTCTTTTATCTTATGTTAAAATAATATCAATATATTCACTCATCCATTCAGAAAATTATTTATGAATCAGAAACAAATATGACTGAGACTCAGTTTCTGCTTTTAAAAGGGTCATGTTAGCGCACACTGTAGTAAACAAGTAATTGCCAGCTATGGTAGATGTTATAAGTATTTGTACATAGAACCACAAACTGATTACACAAACGTGCTTTGAGATTCTAGTGATATAGATACAATTCTCCAAATTGCCAAAATCAATACCTTTTCAGGGCTCATATGGCTACTGTTTGCCTACTCCATTTGCTCAGAGGGATCAATGATAGCAATACCTTAATTTCTCCCCCTGACCTTGACAATCCTAATGACTAAGCAACTGAGTGGAAGAACTAGAGGAGTTTTATCATGGATGGATTTCACTTGGATCCTGTGTACTTTTTGTAAAAATCAGTTTCAGTCTCCCACTAGAAGGCCAACTGAATTCATTTTGTCTGTCCTATTTACTACTGCACATCTGTGCCTAGAATCTAGAATTTAACACTTGGAAGGTACTACATAAATGTTTGTTGAATCAACTGCTATTTTCAGGCTGAGTTTTTGGTATTCATGGTACCAGTGATGTCAACTCATGAACCCATCACCTTTATACTTCAGGCACTTCATTTCTCAAAATTCCAACTTTAACCACAGGGCCATGGGAGAGAGGTAACCTCTCCAAACAAGTCCCCTCATGGTAACAACTATGGAAACCCTATCACACTTTCTAACCTAGAAGGACGGGTAGAACCAGTTAGAAATGTCTCATAACAAGATCCTTCATCCCCATCAGACTCAGAAGAAGTTCGCAAATAAGCTGAGTCTTGGTTATTCAAGCTCTGCTGAAGCACTAAGCCAGAAATACCATTTTCTAGGACCTAAATCTCTGATTCTGACACGTTTAGTGCCCCGTTGTTCCCAGTCTGTTTCTTTATTAGCAAATACTCTAATGATCTACTCTACTTGCCAGCCCCTACCCTGTGTTTAATTCTAATTGGTGAAGATGCCATAATAAATCCCTTAAACTTTTATTTGTATGACAAGTTTCACTAGGAGACTCCATCTCCTGCTAGTTTTTCATCTTTCTGCCGGCTGACTGATCTGCTCCTGCATGGCTCTATAGCACCTTGAGACCTGTTAAAGACTCATGTTTGGATCTCCAGAGTGGATTCCACCTGCTTGAAATCATGCTTTATAAAAGAATAATATGGAAAACCCTATTAGTGTGTTTGTTTTATATGTTTAATTGAAAATACATTTTGAAAACAAATATCCCTTTTTTACCCCTATGTGGAGTAGTTTCTTGGAAACAGAATGCTTTTTATTTCTACATAATAAAGTCTAAAAGCAGGTGTCTGGGGAAACTAGATATATGGAGAAAAATCACTGAAGTTCTTGGTGTTCACAGCTAGTCCTGTAGATGGTGTTATACAAAGTGATTCATAAATAACTAAATGAGCTACAAACAATTTTCATTTAGTCGGTGTTCATGGTGACTCAGATGGCAGGTGACGAAGCATGGAAATTGTTTCAAAGAATACATTTCCAACATAAACATACTGTTTTCTTGAGTGATTCCCGAGGAGATAATTTTTTAGTTCCTGTTGGAATAGCTGGTTCTGTAAACAGAATCAGTTCTGTTTGCTGTGATTTTTCCTTGTTCATGGTAGATTTTTTAAAAATTTAGAAAGATATCAGACCAATCATTTTAACATTATATAAGTTTAAGGTACGCAGCATTATAGTTCAAGATCTGTATACACTACAGAGTGATCACCACTACAAGCCTAGTTACCATCCATCACCATACCTTCACCCATCTCACTGCACTCCCCCCAAATTCCTTCCTCTTTGGTAACCATCAGTCTGTTCTCTGTATCTATGAATTTGTCTTTGTTTTGTCTGTTTCTTTTGTTTTTTATAGATTCTACATATGAGTGAAATCATCACACCAGTCTTGAGAGAGGAAAAAACAAAAACCGCATTTTGCTTTCTTAATGTCCTTTATCTTGCCATGCCTAAGTTTGGGAATTAGGTTGTTCTGGATTGTAAGAAGCATTTTAAAACAAGGAAACGTGATCCTGCTTCACAGGTTTCAAACTGCTATCACTATTTTGAAGAGTGACTTCAGGAACTAGATTTTATGACAACTGCATCCAAACGATGGAACTTTCATCAAAGAATGGGGTACATTTTTATTTGTCTGTTATTTGACACATATGTAGGCTCACTATAGACCAGGCCCTGCTCTGCTATACATATTAATTCATTGGGTACTTAAAATAGCCTTAGCAGGTACATGTTATCATCACCATCTCCACTTCATAGAAAGGACACAAAAGCACGGAGATGAACAGTCTACTCCTGGTCACACAGCTAGTAAGTAACAAAGCCAGGATTTGAACCCCAGCAGTGTAGCTCCACAGTCTGTGTCCTTAACTATTTTATTATACTGTTCCTCAAGTGGCCTAATAAAAAGTAACAAATGAAATATCGTACCATATGCCAAAGATGGGAATAAGTCACAGAGAAAGCAAGTTTCAGCCACATCACCACGATGAAGCCTGCACAAGTATCTCCTTGTCAGATGACCAGTGCCCCTCTCCCTTATCAAAGATTAATACGTTGACTAGCATTATAACTTACAACTGGATATCCAAACAGAGAACAGAGCTTCCCTTCAAAGTCTCTCTATCACCGGGCAAAAATCACACAGTGATTAAAACTTGTATTTTGAAGTCAGCCAGACTGGGTTTTGGATCTTAACTCTTAATCTTACTAACGCTGAGCAAGTTATTTACTCCTTTAAACATTTAATATTCACTACAACCTAATTAAGAAGGCAGTATCCTTATATCCATTTATACACAACAAAACTGAGTCACAGAAAGTTTTAGTAACTTGCCCAAGGTCACACAGCAATGATGGCAGTCTTGTTTCCTACACAGGCAGTCTGGCACCAGAGTGCAAGCTCATTGAGTCACATTGAGAATTAAATGAGAAACACCTTCTCTGACATCCCTCAGTCAATTCTTTATTTTGTTTCTGAAGCATCTGTACCTCTCCTTCTGAGCACTTGCAATACTTAGGTAATACTTTATTTTGTTGTAAAGAGATTTTATAAAAATCTGTCTTCCACTGTGACCTAACATGTTGAAAACAGAGACATTGTTGATTTGACTCACTGAATAACTAAAGATAATGCTTTACACCCAATAGGTTATTCAGCAAGTCAAATGAGAGGATTAAAGAGTAAATTAATCAATAAATGATAGCCTGAAGTGCTTGGCAATTAGTAAGTGCTCAAAAAATAGCTATTATTAAGACCATAAACTGGAACATAATCTAATTCATCATACAGCTTTTATGGGAGATCTCCAGGACTTTAATGATACCCCAAATTTGGAAACTGTAAATATATGCTTGAAAATATCACTTGCATGCAGTTCCAATGCAGCACTGGAACATTATCAATATATCAGAAATCAATTTTTAAAAATTCCTTTGATAGTTGATTCCCATGATAACAAGCTAACTAATAGCTATGTAGAATAAATAAATGGTTTTGATTAAAATGTTTTTTAACGTCCAAAGACAACTAGATTGGTAAAACATAGTTAACATGAAAAATACTTAATTCTTATAAATTAAAATATGGAACTATTTAACCAAAATAAAGTACAGTTGATCCTGGAACAACACGGGTTTGAACTGTAGGGGTCCACTTACATGCATGTTTTTCACTAACTACTTACGACACGACCCACATGGTTGGGTGAATCTGCAGATGCGGAACCATGTATAGGAAGGACCTACTGCAAAGTTACAGGCAGCTTTCAGACTGGGGTTTGGTGCCTTAAGTCCCTCATTGTTCAAGGGCCAACTGTAGACTCAGACTAAAATGCACACATTGGGAAGGAACCAAAGTTCATCATATCTGTACTTTTTCTTCAATAATTATTTTAACTAGCTATAGATTGAGTGGCTATGTCTTAGATGCAGCATGGGAATAAAACAGCTTTATGTCTTGTGCTATGCTAAATATAAACTTTTTTTAAGGATGAATTCAGTAATTCTATTACTTTTGTTGATGAGCTGTTTTCTAGAACTAAAATCAATCCCACCTGGAGCGAGAAGTAGAGCAAAAAAAAAAAAAAAATTTCCTTTCTCTTTCTTCCACAAAATGACTCACAAAATGAGATCAGAATTTGGAAAACATCACTCCATTCCATTTCTCTTTCTTCAATCACCATCACTACCCAAATAATTTTGGCTGAATCTAGCTTCCTGGACAATCTCTGGATAAAAAGCTATATGGTCATGGAGAATGCACACAGACAGCAAGATGATGTAACTCAGCCTACTGAAGATGGATACCCTTTAGCTAGAGGTCATTCTTTTAATTTCCAGGACAAATAACTATTTGTATATACCAGGACAAATTACTATTTCCTTCAGCAGTACCGCCATGATTTTTACACATTTACATATCACAACACTTCTCAGAAGATTTTAGCTGTTTCATTCTCCTGCACAAACTTTCTGAAGATTCTAAACTCAAGAGCAGAGTATCCCTTTTATTGCCCATAATCCTTACCACAGTCTATGTGGCCTTACATAGTCTGGCCCTTTGTCTACCTTTATAACCTCAATTTCTTTCCCATCTTTGTACTCCAGCATATGGGCCTTTTTTTTTTTCCATTTCTAAAATTCACTGTGTGCCATCACCTCCACAATGCCTTTGCATATGGTGTGGTGAGACAGGAGTAATGTATTGAGTCCAGGTCTGAATTACATACTCAGCAGGAGTTTATATCCTGGGCAAGACTATTCAATGTTAGGAGATGAAGTTATACAAGATGTGTGCGAAAAGTACTTCCTTTTGACAGATGCAGTACTCATTTTTTTTTTTAACTGTCATAAGACACAATCTAGACAAGTATACTGCCCAAACAAATTCCTGGACCACAAAGCAAAGTGGAAGAAAAAAGAAACGGAATATCCTGAAACTGCAAACTGTACCAGTTCTAGATGTGTTAGAAAAGTTGAACAGTTAAAAACTCAGCTGAGCCTTCTAGAAACCTGTTAAAAGAACAGCAGCAGGCAATTGAACATTAGCGACATCTCCATTGCTACCGAGAAAAGTATTACAGAAATAAAGAGGTTTCTTATGTTTCAAAAGGTGTAGATGTTTTATCAAGGCTTGGAAAAAAGGGAGGGACCACTCTGGGTAGTAGTTCCTGACAGAGGTATTGGGCCTCACCTGACCAACCTGGGAATACATGCTTCAGGACTATCAATAGTTTCAGATCAAGATGATTTTCCAGATGAAACACGTGTGAGGTTAAATAATGAACTCTCCCAAGAAAGCATGTTACATAGGCTTAAGTATTTCCATATCTAGAGTTAGTGGTAGCATGTGGCACACAGGACAAAACAGTATTCCTGCTCACAAGAAAGTGTGTGAGCTATGTCATAAGACAGAAACAAAATTCACTACAGCATCAGGGCTCCAGAGATCCAGGGCTCAAATAAGAAATGGAAATTAAAAGGTTTTGAATATATCATTTGGGAAAGAAAGTCACCTCAGTTTATACCTAATGAGTGAGTCTGCCATGTTTACAAGATTCTAAATTTAGCAAGATGGCCGGAAAGTTTCAAATGACACTCTCTGGGAAAGGATCGTATGTGCTGGTAGATTTCCTCCATGGTCAATGTAGTGCCATGATTAAGTTAATGACAGAAGTGATCTTGTAGGGGTTCACAGGTTTTGGAAACCAGAGAGCTGACTGACATCTTAGCAAGTCTGATTGAAGTAAGATTTTCGTGTAATACCTTCCTTCCACCACCAAATATCTGATTCACTGCTATAGGATATAGGTTTCATGTTTTCTAAATTTGGTAAATATAAAGCCTGTGCTATAATCATCTATTCACTCAATGTAGTTTTTAAAAACTGCGAATGCACACTAAAGGAATCCTTGAATGTTTCCATGAATGTTCATTCACATCAGCACTGTTCTTTGTATCAGGAACAATAAAAAAGGGACAATGATCCATTGGAAGTAATAAATTGTGGTATAAGCTATCAATGAACTCTGGCTACGTGCATTAATGTAGATGATTCAGAACCAATGGTAGCAAAAGAAAAAAGAATATTATGTCCAGCATGATTTGATGTGTTCAAAGTTCGAAAACATGCAAAACTAACTGCGAGGGATATACACTTAATAAAAACTACAGAGAAAATCAGGATGGTGGTTACCTGAGTGTGGAAGAGTATATATGAAGTGCTGAAAGAGCTAGAAGCAATTTTATTTAATGACAGCTGCTGAGGTCACCTGCACTACTCAGGAATCAGAGCAGTTAGCACTGACTAGCTGGCTAAGCAAACAAATTCATTTTGGACTTTAGATTAAGAATTTTGGCTTTTGATTTACTTGGAGTTTTACATCACAAGGTGATGCAATTAGGGAACTTTAGGCAATCGCTGGGAATTTAATAATGGAAGAATTATACTGTCTATATTTGAGGCTATCTATGTCAGAAACATTATATGATTGCATACTTTTATCATGTAATATTTTAATCTATAATTAAAAACATGGCTGGCAATAATTTGAGATGGGGGAAATTAGTAGTGTTAGGAAGCCCAACAAGTTGAGAGAACCCTAGATGGAGGACGTTGGGTAAAAATCTTCCTTCCTTTTCATGAGGGTATCCATTAGAGCAACCCACCTGGCCTTCTCCCAACCCCTCTCCATCCCAAAGGTTGTCAGAAGGTATTGAGCACACCTAACTCAGCCCCCTGTGTGCTGTAGCTTCTCTCAATGCTTGTTGGTCCTCACATCTCAGTCAATTTCTTTGGTTTCATGTGATAAGCTTAGAGGGGACAACTCGGTCCTACCAGGAATGCCTACACTTCTTCAGCGGTGCCAATACCTAAGTTGGAAAGTCTGCTTAAATCAGTGATGGGGTATTAAGTTATTTGCCTAAACTTTTAAAAATACATTTTCCCATCATCTTTAGAATAAAACTGGCTATTTGACCTCTATTTCTCTGCCTCCTGGGTCTTAATTCCGAATTGATTCTCAGCTCAGGAGGGGAAGAACAGAGTATTATTTATTGATCCCCTAAACCCTAACAGCAGTGAATATAATAAAAAACTGGATGGCATCATCAAATATTTATTATTATCAGATCAATCATTGTTTAACAGTCTTAATTCAAGACTCCATAACAAGACAATATTCTATATAAAATCCACAGAGTGTACACACCCCAGGGTCAGTGGAGGAAGTATGCCTTTTTAATAATAAATCAGTTTTGTGTGTTCTATTTTTTTTTTGAGGAAGGAAGGCCCCAGGAAGGGATTTATATTAAAAATCTGGCAGATCATTTGGAAACCTCATAGACAGAAGGTAGGAGTATAGTAATTAGGACAGCTCTCACTTAGGAATACTTCCTGCCTGTGTTCCCCTTCATCTGAAAGGAAGGAAGGAAGAAATGAAAAAAAAAAAAAAAGAAAAGAAAAAGAAGTTGAATTCACTTAAAGTTGGATTCAGCCAAACTCACTTCAAATTCTAACAATTGTATATTCCAAGTATCTATCACTGAAATGCTCATAAACAAAATAACGTTAATGGCACTCAGAAAAAAACTCTTTTTGCTCTTCTTCAATTTTAAAGCAAACCAAAATATGGCCGGAAATAAACAGATTAAACTTCTAGTCTACAGTACCAATGCAAAGGAAAACAGACTCCCTGGCTAACGAATTCACAAACCAAGATGCCTCTACCATAAATTCTCTTTGCTGAGAACTACTTATTCCTTTTTTTTGTCCCAGACTTACATCAAGATTTCTACTTGTTTCACAGTAACCAATTGGAGTGTTCTTTAAAGCAGAGTGAACATTATAGATTTCATTAAACTGTAAATGGCTAATGTCCCTTAACTTCCCACAGAGAATTGTATTTTTTTTTTAAATCTTTGTTTATTAATGTAAGTAATTCCCCCTTTAGCATAATATTAGGCATCTTGAAAAAGTGACATTTCCAACCACTGCCAGGATATCTTGTGGGGAAGTATCATTTTTATGAAACTATTGGGATAATAAAGTTTATTCATTGGAAGAACCCAGATAGTCCAGGAACTCAATGACCTAATGGAAAATTTCCTATTTACCCCAGTTCCCAAATTTAGATCCTCCCTCCCATCCTGAAGCCCATCTGCTTCCTCCAAAGGCCCAAGGTTCTGCCTTATTCATTTCTGTATGGGATACTAAATAGAGGTGCTCAAGGCAGAGACAGATTAATGGGCAGCCAGTCAGTTTCACAAACACCAATTGTTTAAAAGCATTAAAACATAATTGGTGAAAAGAACCGGAAATACGATGCTGGTTAATTTTGATCTTCTAATGCAACTCTTCATATTACTGTGGAATGTCCTTTGTCACTCTCCTGCAGCCATACTCAAATATAAAACTTCTCAGGGTTATTATGTATATAGAGCTCCTTCAAGATGACTTGAGATTCAGGCTTTTTTTAAATCCCTGCCCAGCCTTGGAGAACTGAAGGATCAGTTTTGACAAACACAGATTTAGCCCTGGTGCCACCAATGAAACCTCGATGTTGGTCAGTGTTGCTGAATCCTCTACATCACTAAAGTTACCAGAAAGTTTATGTTCAGTATTCTTAGTCCTGGGACACTGATACAGGCGGTTTTCTTTTTGAATGCCAAGATAATTAGCTACGTTATGAATGAAGTCATCAAATGTGGATGTGAATCCCAGGTCTGCCATTGACTAGCTTTATTACCTTAGGAAAATTAACTCAACATTGTAACCTTACTTAACTCATCTGTAAAATCGGAATACCACCCACCTCTAATGCATTGAATTAAATTGAAGTATTAACCCCCAGTACCTCAGAATGTAACTATATTTGGAAATAGGGTCTTTTATCGAAATAATCAAGCCAAAATGAAATTATACTGAATTAGGATGGGCCCCTAATCCAACATGACTCATGTCCTTATGAAAAGAACACCATGTAAAAAGACAGACACCCAGAAAGAACATCACGCAAGAATGAAGGTGGAGACTGGAAAGCACATCTGCAAGTCAAGGAGTGCCAAAATTGCCAAGAAAAATAAAAAACAAAACAAAAACTGAAGCTAAGAAAAAGGCATGAAATTAATTCTCCACCACAGCCCTCAGAAGGAACCAGCCCTACTGACACCTTGATTTCAGACTTCTAGCCTTCAGAACTGTAAGACAATAAATTTCTGTTGTTTAAGCCACTCAGTTGGTGGTACCTGGTTATGGTAGCCTTAGGAAACCGATATACTACCAAACGAAGTGATTATGAGATTTAAATGACTTGTAAAGCACCTGGCATAAGATAAGTCCTTGATAAATTATTATGAATAGTAACAGTGTTGGAATATTTTTGCAACATAACCATTAGAAGACTATGCAACAGCTATTCTTGATTTATTCTTCATTTCTATTTTTGGAAATTTAGATATTAAAATATTCTGGTAGGAAGGCATTAAGGAAGGCAGGAATTACAAAGGAGATAAATCTCATGCCAGTGTGTGCTAATTGTTTGAATCCCCTGTAAATGGTTTGCCAGGAGAGGAGGTTGGAACACTTAGCTAAATTGAAGTTTGGGGATTATCTGTGAATTTAAAGTACCCATACCATTTTGGCCCCTATTAGCAAAAGTAACTGCGAGAAAAATCTTGCCAGTTATGCTTTTCCATAAGGCTTAATGTGGACTTCAATATTTAAGTAATTCATTAGCAGGCTTAAATGGTGCCATGGAACAACATTAAAGGAGGTAAGACGCAGTCTGTGACCTTCATTTTAGAGACGAGCAAATCAGGGCCCACAGAGGTTATAATGAACTCAAGATTATATAGTTTACATTGGAAAAGCTGACACAACAATCTTTGTTTCCTAATTTTCTGTTGAAAATTGTGCCTTTCAGGATTCTCTGAGTATTATTTTCCACATTCTATGGAGCTTTTCTAATTGTCAGAACCCCAGCTCTGCGCGTGGAATCTTAAAACCATGATTGGGAGCATTCAGATCCAGAGAGAAGAAAGTGACATTGCAACATTTTCAGTAAAGAAGCCTCAAAATTGCATTAGGTGAAGGGAGCAGTAGTGAGGACAGAGGACAATGATTTTTACGCTAAAATTACAAGCTGTATAACACATTTAAAGAAATCTTTTTTACATTGTTTAGAAAACCCATTAAATATGGCTTTATAGGACCTTTCTAGGACAAGTCACTAAAGCTCTAAATGGTATTTGGAAATATGGCTACCTAAGATTGCAATCATTTGCATTAGATTACAAAACATGTAGGACACTTTGGTCATCAAGATCACTGGGATGGCTGAACTTTGCCCCACCACATAATTTTGCAAATACAGAGTGTACTTATAACCTGCTTAACAACTAACCCCACTTAAATTAAAGCAAGCTGCCCTCTTTCACCTCTGGCATACTAAGCTTTTAAGTAGACCTTGTCTGAAGAAATATCAGACTTTTAATAATAAACTTTGTTTCATTGTTTGCTTTTTTCTCTTTGGTTTATTATTTTATATTTCCAGACTTTATAGGACATTTCCATTTTGCCTTCCCCAAGGATATCAGTACTGTAATTAAGGGGCCCAGTTCAGAATCTATTCCAGAAACAATCATCCAGTTTTACTTTGTGGCTTCATAGCACAGAATGAGAACTTTTCAAAAGACACTCAACACAAATGCAGGGACCCCTCTGGACAACATATTAATTTGTATTATGAAGTGAATTATGGCTGTACCCACCAGAGCTGGTATAGTTAAGTATCTGTCAGTGTTTCTACTATGTTCTGTGGGCTTCTTACTTGGCTGCAAAAATGCCCTTCGGGCTGAAGCATACAAGGCCAGCCTAGCAAATGAGCGTTTCCTTTGTTTAGTTTTACCATTTAAAAACACTAGCTCTCTTTTGTGTTTGCTTGTATACATTTTATAATGAGAGGTTTGATTTTCTAAATCAGCAAGGCTGCCAGAATGATGATGGTTTAATGCGTCTCACTAAAGGTCTCATTTCTGGGTGTGATCCACATTGTTCTCCGTGGAGGATGCCAAGGCTCCAAAACTGAGGATTCCAGTGTGGTGAAAATGAACTCCACAAATTACAGGTGTATTTATCAGGCCTCTAAATTTTAAATCCAGGCATCTCTATTTATATCTTGGATGGGCTAGGACTTATGTTTAGGGTTTTCCTCTATCCTCACCTTTCCATGCTTCCTATCCTTACCTTGAATCTTTGTAAATTCTTACCCCCCTTCCTTCAAAACCCAGCTCAAATTTTCTAATTTCTGAGAAGACTTCCCCAACTCCCTCAGACAGACTCAGGGATTCTTCCTATAAGCCCCTTTGCACATAACACCTAGCTCTAATATAGCTGTTATTAATAAAGCTGTTATCACATGATACTATTTCTATCTTTCTGTTTCCTTATCAGACTGCACAAACTGAGAATAAGGATTATGTCCTATTTATTTGCAGAGCACCAGACATATTAAATATGCTCAGTAAATGTTACATTACTGAATGAATGAATGGAGTAAGTTTTCTATGAAATAGAAATAGTGAAAAGGAAAATTGAAGGATAAAGTTATTTTTGAAAAGTAAGAACTGTCTTTAATATGATTTCCCATTTCCAGTCTTTGACTTTCCAAAGGGTACAAATTCTCACACTCCCCACGATAAAGAATCTCCCAGAAAACTGAATTATTTGTAAATTCTTGTAGGAAGAAATATATGCAACAGGATTTGTTAAGAAAATTACTGAACAAGGAACTAGCAGACGAAGTGTCTGTTCTGACTTAGTCACTGACTCTGTGACTCTTCAAGTTACTTAATAGCTCAGTGATTCAATCTATCTGCCAATGGTGATAAATAGCAGTTCTTGTCTGCTTCTCAGGGATGTTTGGGGAAAAACATGTTAGTACATCTGAGACAGTTTAAAGAAGAAAACCTCAACTACATATATTACATAAATTAAATATCATTACATTGCTATTGCATACTATGTACTAAATACTAATTTACTGTAAACAAGACTGTCTGGTGAAATCACATTAACCTAATCACAAAATATAACTGGAAGATTTTATTTTTCCACATGTCATGAGCTGTTGGACTGTATCCATTCTATAAAGAAGTAGAATGTAAAGTAGATTGTTCGATTGTTTCTGCATTGGGGGATGGTCCATGTGATTTCGATGATGCATAAACTGTCATGTTCTACCTGAATCACCAAACACATTTTCAAGGAGAGGAGCTAAATAGAATTACAGATAACTTTCATAAGTAAAATGATTCTAAGACATTTTTGTTTTGCATTTTAAATCACAGGTTTGCAAACAGATTAAACATTGAGGGCTATAAACCTTCCAGTGTTTCTCAAAGTTTAATCCATGAATCATACGCCTTAGTATCTAGAAATGGCCAAACCTCATTCTATACGTAAAAAATAATAAAGTTTGGGGTGGAATCGAAGAATCTGCATGTTAAACAAGGTCCCCAGATGATTTCTATGAAGATACGCAGGCTTGAGAACAACTACAAGAGATTACACTCTGGTCCAGGAGGCAAATGAAGAAAAGTACAGACTGTAGAAGATCAGGAACAGGAAGCTAAACTTTACTGTGTAGCAAAAAGCGATAAACTTTTCCCCTTTAAAAATCACTGAGTATGTTATCTTTTGTGGAATCTGTAAACAAATTAGAAATTAACAGTATAATCCTGTTTTAGGGGGAAAAATGGGGGGAAAACTTGGATAGACTAAACTAAAAAGGGGAAGGAAGAATTGACAGCTCCAGTTTGCTGTATGTTATCAGGGTCCACGGGTACCTTGTACTTATGGGGAAAAAGGACGACTCCACAGATTCTTTCAATCTTTCTTCTGTAGGGTCCTGAAAGCAAGCCAACCTGCTTCAGTTTCTGAAACATTTTGATACATTTTTTGAAGAGTTTGCTCTCCCAGCAACTACCAAGACAAATTGGGTACAAATATCAGAACAAAATAAGGTTGTAATGTGACTATTATCAAGTAGATACAAATTTATTATTTTGTTTCTGTTTGTAAGATAGCACTTAGTCATGTAGAAAATTTCAACAATTACAGAAAAGAATACAGAAGCAAATGAAAAACACCTGAAGTTCTGATACAGTGTGCGGCAATTACTGCTCTCGTTTTGGTAAAAATTCTTCTGGAGCTATGTGGTGACTGTAGAATATGATTCCATTATATACAACTATAACTATAATTAAATTTACATCTATTTGCATATATAAATATAAATATACACATATGTAATTTTATATTATATTTTTACACATTGTTTTTTCATGCCATTGACACTTCAAAAAATCTCATCATCATGAATACTTATGGTAGTAACTGGAAAATAATTAGGCCTAGGTTAGAGCTGCTGTTAGCTGTTTCATCTCCTTCATTCATTTCTTGAAGAAAAGGATTCCCTCTCAAAAATCCCTCTATATTCCTCTTATTTTCAGATCAGGGGTTCCTGGGAAATGCCCTCTTTCCCTCAGCAGCTCTCTACCCTAACTTCTACCTCTAAACCATTATATGTAAAGAGAGGTAGCATGGGTGCTAATTGTCAGTTTTCTGGAGCACCAGGTTATCAGTGAGATCTAAGTAATCCAAGGTATACAGCATCTCTCGGTCTTTTCCTGTTCTGCTGACTTGAATCAGCATTTCTTTGAGAGTGCTTTTTTACCACTTGTTCCCTTGGATGTTGAATAGAATCAAATAAGTTTAACATTTTATTTAAAATGTATTTAATACATACAGTGCTCTACGTGCAGTGTAAGGGTTATTTTACTGACTACTTAGAACCACCATATAAGGTGAAAGCCGTTCCTGTGTTTATAGGAATAAAGAGGAAAACTGATTGTCAAGGAGGGTAAGTTAAAAAGTTCATACAATTTGTCATCATGGAGCAGGTGGGAGAAGGAGGAATGGGGAACAACTACTCAGAGGGTACCGAGTTCCTTTTGGGGTGATAAAAATGTTTTGGAACTAGACAGATGTTGTGAATAGATTGCTCATGTACTAAATGCCACTGAATTGTTCATGTTAAATGCTTAATTTTATATTATGTGAATTTTACCTCAATTATAAAAACAAATAGTAGAGCAGGGGATCAAACCCAGTCTGACTCCAGAGACACACTCTTAAGCATTACGAAATACTGCCTCCTGTGTGGCTATATTGGCCCCAAGCTTTTATAGCACAAAATTATTAACTTCTCACTGCAGAAATTTTCAATGTCTTCATCATGCTGATAAACATGCTAAACCTCCCATAGGGTGATGTGGTATACAGGAGCATGGTAAACAGTGTTTCTCAAATTCCTTTTTCCATGGAATCCATCTTATCTGGGGCATTTCTATAAGAATGTGTTTCATAAAACACCATTACTGAATCACTGTTTTCTTCAAAGCTCTGGAAAAAATGTTTATTACAGAATTATTTTCACTTGGATAGTCTAGTTAGTGTATCAGCAAACTTCAGGAATTCAGACAATATAATAAAGACAGGGCAGTTTACTGGAATTCCCTTTATGATCATTTCCTTAGCACTTATTCATAATAGAAAGAGTAAAAGAGCAAAGAAAACCAAGCGATTACAACTTTATATTCTATTTGAAAACATGTAATATTTACTTTTTAGTTAAGTTTCATGCAAAGGGTAGCTCTGCTATGTGCACATAAAACTATTTAAATTTTATGATTAAACAAAATATGTAGGGAAGTATAAATTTGATATCCTTTGATTTTTAACACAGCAGCTTCTAGGCTAAATAAGTCTTTCACAAGCAACTGAAAACACAAACTTTATGCCTTGAAAAAAGATATTTTTATGTAGATTTTGTGGGGTTTTGTCAGTTATTATTCTCAGTAAGGAAGACAATTTCAGCAAAAGTTAAAGGAGTTGGAAATTAAGAGCAATGACGTATTATAAAATAATTATTTACTCTTTAATCATAACCAACTTATATCCCAATCCCATTCCCTTTTTCAATATTAACCATTATCATTTCATAGAAAGAATATGGGATGTAGAATCAGTCAAAACTGAATTCGCCTGCCAAACTTTATAACTCAATTTCCCCAACTAAACATGGATAGTCCTACCTTGTAGAATTTTTATAAAAACTACATAGGATATAGATGGTAATCTATCCTTCCAAAAACATGTATATACACTCCACCATCCCACTCATCCTAACCGAGAATTCTGACTTCTCCATTTTCCACAAAACCATCATCATTACTTTGGTTTCACTTCCCTCCTAACACAGTCTGCAGTCCATATGAAGCCATTTCCTGGATGCTTTTAATAGCACTCTTCCTCTGGTGAACATCTGGCACTGCTGGGGAAAAGTCACCAAATAATCCTGACTGGGTGCATTACAAACACAACCTAATATCCTCAGGCTGTATTTGAACTACTCCACTCTCATAACTCAAGAGTAAAAATGGTATATATCTGTATCTATCTACCTATCTCTCTCTCTCTCTCTCTCTCTCTCTCTCCCCCCATATATATATATGTGTGTGTATGTATCTCAATATATCATACTCTCCCATATCAGACTTAGTTTCTCCTATTGAAAGAAGACAACATCATTTATTTTATTATAAGAAAACAGATAGGCTCTTTTACTTCCACAGAATTAACTTCTGTGTTAATGTTTCCTTTTAGTTGAAGGAAATTCTTATCTGAGAGCAACAGGGAACCAGGTATGTTCTCACAGGTGGTCTGTAATGTGACCACCTATGTATGATGAAGGCTGATGAGGGGTGAGGAGAGGTAGAAGGAGACCAAATCTCAGCCAGGTCTGACACACTAGGCAACTATATCGGAGTGCTCTCAAGAGGTACCTTGGAGAACCACCATAAGCATTATTTGGGAGCATGTGAGCTCCAGGTTTATAGAAAGCACTGAATGCCAGAAATACAGCAGCAGTGACAACGAAAAGAGGGTGGATAGCCAGTTGCCAAGGGTAGTCACACATGGAAATATTCAATTCTCCCTCTCTCCTCTGCCCCAACCCAAACAAATAACAACAGGGAAGGAGGAAGGGATTTGAGAAAGCAGGGTGCTCTGGCGCCCTTTCACTATTCCTTCATTGCCACTCACCCCCACCATTACCCACAGCCCCTAAAACATACAGAAACAATAGGACATCAAGTCTAGCCTGTGCCCAGGAAAGGGGAAGATCTCTGAATCAAATATTAGGTTGAAACTTTCAGATAATCAAAACAATTGCATAACAACAAAAATAAGACATGTTAACAACAAAAAGGGACTGAAATGCTAAGGGGTCTCCAACTGTGATTAAGGTAGCAATGACATCATCCAGCAGGAAAGTGGGTTTGCCAGAGGACAGCAGGTAGTGTTTAATGAAAAAAATATAGATAGAAAGATAGATATATCTTCTGTATTTCAGACTCTTCTACCAAAACAATTTTGTTAATCTCAACAGTAACATACTTGTCAAAAATAATCCTTCTCGGCGCTTCCCTGGTGGCGCAGTGGTTGAGCGTCCGCCTGCCGATGCAGGGGACGCGGGTTCGTGCCCCGGTCCGGGAAGATCCCACATGTCGCGGAGCAGCTGGGCCCGTGAGCCATGGCTGCTGAGCCTGCGCGTCCAGAGCCTGTGCTTCGCAACGGGAGAGGCCACAGCAGTGAGAGGCCCGCGTACCGCAAAAAAAAACCCCAAAAATAAAAAATAATCCTTCTCCTGTTTTTTTTTAAAAATTGAAGTATAGTTGATTTACAATGTTCTATTAGTTTCAAGTGTACAGCACAGTGATTCAGTTATACATACATATATATGTGTGTGTCCGTGTGGGTGTATATATATATATTTTTTCAGATTCCTTTCCATTGTAGTTTATTAGAAGATATTGAGTAATACTTCCTTTGCTATACAGTAGATCCTTATTGTTCTTCTCCCAATTTTTATCTGTGACCAAGCAGGCCTGTTGATTCTTAGTCATTCTATTCCTAACCAGTTCCACTGAGACCCACTAGTAATAGACACATAGTCCATGCAAGTATTTGGCTAATTTGGTATCGGTATTGGCTACTCTGGTTATTAAAATACCAAAGTACTTATATAGAGTTGGTAAATAGGCACTGATTCAAGCCCCCTTTCTCCCACTGTCTTTTCAGACTTGGCCTCCCCTCCAGGAGTCCCCAAAACCCAGCAACTATAGGGTTAGTGTTAGTACAGCAGGGGAGCCTCTTGGTCCCTGTTCTCTTGAGTGGACTTCTGTTTGGTTGGCACCAGTACCATATTTTAAATTTTGCAGAAAGATCAGAAAATCAGGTAGATATCTTTGAACCATCAATTTCTCTCTCAAATGAACTGTTACCCTGCCAATGGATACCTCTATAGACAAACATGCTCTAGTCTTTCTACACTTTAAGATATTGCTTTCTTTTCTTCTCCTCCCACCTGATGTTGTATATTTGTTCATGTTAACGTGCCTATATTTACTGCTTTAATGAACTACCATGGCTGTATCAACAGCCTTCCCAGATAATGGATTTGCCCTCTGAACTGAAATTTCTTACAGTGTCTTGAGAAAGATCTCCTTACAAAATATCTATCCTACTTCTATGGGTAACATGAGTTCCAGATTATAGCCCTACCAAGCCTTTTCTGTATCCCTGTCTTTGCCACACACCAAACATAAATTTCATTTTTCCACTGAAGAAAATTCATAGATCTTATTGAAATCACTCAAATACTAGTAGTATTGAAGGTCTATGGTAAATGAGAAAACAGTGTTTTATATAAAATTTCAAGTCCAGGGAATGGAAGTGCCTTTCTTTATTAACATACAGTGAAATTTTTGAGCGTAAGGGACAGTATGTGCTTCAGGAAAACACAACAGCTTGAAGTTGTTGTCCTCCAAGATCTACTCCCATATCTTTGAATATCACAGCCTTATAATATATTTCTATTCTTGACATTTTGCCAGGGCTTCCGACTTATACATAAAACTACTTTTTGACTGTTTCCCTATCTGGACTTCTAAATAATACCTCTTCATCTTCTCCACCATCTCCTCTCAGATATCATACACATATTACTCAACACACTAACCATAAGAACTCTTAAACCTCAACTGTTTAAAAGCAGCACTCCATTTATGAGCCAGGAAAACCATTTCAACAGGTATTTCATTGAAAGGATATATAGATGCCACATAAGCACATGAAAAGATGTTCAAACACATTAGCAATTAGAGAAATGAAAATTAATACTACCATGAGATATTGCTGCACACCTATGACTAAAATAAAAACACTGACAACACCAAATGTTGGCAGGGATGCAGAGAGGAAAGGCAGGTGTCAATCTGAATCCTCTTCTCTTGGCTTGTAGGCAGCCACCATCTTACTCTGTGCTCACATGACTTCTTTGTGTGCATACAAAGGGTGGGGGAGGGGTGGGATTTCTTCTTCTAAGACCACCAATACTATTGGGTCAAGACCCCACCCTCAGGTCATAGAACCTTAATTACCTCCTAAAAGCCCTATCTCTAAATATAGTCACATTGGGGGTGAGATCTTCAACATATGAATTTGGAGAGGACACAAGTGAGTCTGTAGCAATTAGTTTCCTCTGCTGTATAACAAATTACCACAAATTTAGTAGCTCAAAACATGCATTTATTATCTCGCAGTTTCTGTGCATAGGTCCAGGCATGACTTGGACCTATGCACAGAGTTAGCTTAGCAAAGATCCTATAGACTAAGGGCTCAGTTTCATAAGACTGTCCTCCTCCCCACATACACTTGAGATGCCAATCTCAAGTCCAAGGTGTTACCCGTGCTTCCAACCAACTGGCTATAAATCAGAGGTTCCCATGACCCTAATCGTCGGGTTTGATTAACTTGCTAGAGTGGCACACAGAACTCAGGAAAGCAGTTTACTTACTAGATTACTGGTTTATTACAAGTATATTAAAGGGAATGAACAGCAAGATGAAGAGATATATAGTGAGGTCTGAAAGAGTCCTGAGGGCAGGAGCCTCTGTCCCCATGGCATTGGGGTGTGTCACCGTCCCAGCATGTGGATGTATTCACCAGCCCATAAGCTCTCCAAACCCTTCATTTGGGGGATTTTTTGGAGCCTTCATCATATAGGTATGATCAATCATAACTCAATCTCTAGCCTCTCTCCCCCTTCTTGAAAAATGGGAGGAGAGACTGAAAGTTCTAAGCTTCTAATCGAGGCTTGGTCTTTTTGGTGACCAGCCCCCATCAGGAAGCCATCTCGGAGACCACCAAGAGTCACTTCACTAGGAAAAAAAACACTCCTGGGGCTTCCCTGGTGGCTCAGTGGTTGAGAGTCCGCCTGCCGATGCAGGGTACACGGGTTCGTGCCCCGGTCTGGGAGGATCCCACATACCGCGGAGCGGCTGGGCCCGTGAGCCATGGCCACTGAACCTGCGCGTCCGGAGCCTGTGCTCCGCAACTGGAGAGGCCACAACAGTGAGAGGCCCACGTACTGCAGAAAAAACAAACAAACAAAAACCACTCCTGTCTCCCAGGAAATTCCAAAGGATTTTAGGAGCTCTGCATCAGGAACTGGGGTCAAAGACCAAATATTAGAACAAAAGATACTCCTAGTGCTCTTAGAAAATTACAGCAGTTTTAGGAGTTCTGAGTCAGGAACTGGGGGCAGATATATATTTTATATAACACACGTATATTCAGGTTGTTGGCAGAATTTATCTTATGACTGTAGGAACTGCATCCTTGACTTCTTGCTGGCTGCCAGCCAGAGGCCACTGTCAGCTCTAGAGGCTTTCAGTTTCTTGCCATGTTGCCCTCTCCTTAGACCCTCTCCCACCACGGCAGCTTACTTCAAGGCCAGCAGGAGAGCAAGAGCCAGTCTTCTAACAAAATGTATTCTTATATAATGTAATGTACACGTGGGACTGTCATCTCATAACCGTTGTCATATAACATAATTACAGGAGTGGTATCCTGTCCCCTTCTCCATATTTCAGTGGTTAGAAGCAAGTCAGAGGTTCTGTCCACACTCAGTGGGAGGGAATTACACAAAGGCAGGACTCATGGGAGTCACATAGAATGTGTTCAACATGTTCATTATATAAAATGTAAAACATAAAATTTCAGGAAAAATAAAAGTCACACATATACCTACCACACAGAAATAATCACCATTAATCATGCTGGATGTGTTTCTTTCCAGTCTTTTTCTGTGTGCTTTCCTTGAACCCTATCCCCTAACAAAAGCACATCATATATATAATCATTTGAGTATCTCTGTGTTTCTGTGTTTTATATAAATATGTGTATAAAAGCACATGTATAAAAGAGGCATGGTATTATAATACTGTTTCAGAGTTTGGCCTGACTTTTAAGAACACAGCCTCCTTAAATAATCTTCAAAATAATGTATTTTAGAAGCTGTAAAATGTCTTAAATATTAATATTTATTTGACAGTTTCCCTATGATTTAATAGTTAATTTGGTTCCTATTATCATGTTATAAATAACACTATGATAAACATCTTACTCCTATAAAAATAACCTTCAAATATATCTTAAATCTATACTTTCAAGAACAAAGTGGGAGGATTTCACTTCCCAATTCCAAGTCTATACCTTTATTACCACCATCTCTCTTTCAGTTCAGACAACAGATTCCTAACTGATTTTCCTGCCTTTCTTCTTGACATCATCCCAATCCTTATGCCTCTACATTCAACTGATAATCAACCAATTCATCATCACCTTTCAAAATACCCGAGTGTCAAACCCTCCAGGGAGCCAGACTGATTGGAATGATTTTTCCATAGGGCCCCCCCATTGGCACCTCACGCCTATATTGTTACACACATCATTCTAAAATGACATGTTTCCAAGTCTCCTTCCTTCTAAGATTATAATTCCCCTGAAGGCAGAGAATTTCTATCTCTTTCTTCTTTGCACCCTTAGCACCTAACACAGTATATGACACATAGTAATTTCTTAATAAGGGAGCTGAAGTGAACTATTAAACTAAGATAGTTTGAGTGTGCTATGGAAATGCAATTTTTCTAAGCCCCCATCTACATTTTACAATGTGGTTTTTCATCCTTGAGCACACTAACAAGGCCTAAAATTAAATCAAAGGCATGCATCCTGCTCTTGTACAACATAAAGACCCTTTGTATCAAATGTAATCTTTTTTTTTTTTTTTCTTGTACAACATAAAGACCCTTTGTATCAAATGTAATTTTTTTTTTTTTTTTTTGGCCCCACTGCATGGCTTATGGGATCTTAGTTCCCTAACCAGGGGTGGAACCCAGGATCCAGTATTGAAAGCACTGAGTCCAAACGCTAGACTGCCACGGAGTTCCCTCAAATGCAACCTTTAAAAAAAAGAACTGATATAAAAAATGATCAAGAAGTTCACAACACTTCCTTCACCAAAAAGAATGCACAAAGATAAAGACAAATATTATACTGTAAATGCTTACATAATCTCAAGCTTACAAATGTAGAATCATTTCTCTTCTATTCACAGAATGATCGAGATGGTTATTTACAAATTTAACACAAAACTGAACTCATTACAGAAATGGGAAGGAGTAAAGGACATTTATTAAATGTCTATTATGTAGCATGTATAAGAGGTGCTTTAGGACAGTTAACTCATTTTAATAGCCACACAACCCCTGTGATAATTATTACTAAATTCATTTTATATCTGAAGTAACCTTCTAAGAATTCCACAGCTAGTAAATGACAAAGTGGCATTTCAAACTCAGGAAGGTCCAATTTCAAAGCCACGATCCTCCCACTTCCTCACACTATGAGAACACCTAGGAAATGCCCAGTTTTCAGTTCATTACTAGAAATGTTGCTCCCTGGAATATCAGGGGGAAGAGTAGAAATGACTAACAGCAAGTTCGAGGTTGAGGCTGTACATCTATGAGAAACCGAGATTATTTGCATTGTGCTATGTTTGATTTAGTTCCCTGCCAAATGTCATGCCAAAGCCTTGACACAACAGAGATTTGTGCCTGGAGACATTCATTCCCTGTCTGGCAGAGTACATCAGCTGGCATATTTTCCCTGGATATTCTAAAGTCATACCCATCTCTGAATAGGGACTGAAAATGACTAAGAGTAAAAACATATGAAAAAGAGTGAAAAAAAATTAAGTGTATTTCAATATTAAAATCTCAGAAAATTATCCATATATGTAGATGAATAGCTTATTCTTTCATATAAGTGTAATGTGGAACACATACCATATATTTAGAGCCAAATTTAAAATATAAATGTGTATATAAGTGTATTTCCCCAAAAACTATGCATACAGACATCAACTATTATTCATGTTAGCGTATATAGCCACATTTTTCTTATAACCACAAACCAACTTCCAACTTTTCTTTCAATATAAAATTACTTTATCATGCAGAAAAATAAAAAAGAACTGCCTTGCCAGTTTCTGTGTGGGGTTGGAAGGACCCCCAGGTAGAGTAAATGATCTAGAGAAGCTTTAGAGAAATTATAATCAGACATTTGTGAATCCATTTGATACTTAAATACCTCTAAATAAACAACATCAAACCTTCTATCAATACTTTATCACTTAAATTCCTCACGTGTTAATTCAAGCAAGTCTTCTCATGTTTTCTCCATAGTGAAGGACTGGTTTTAGTAGCTCCTATTTGTGAGTTTCATTTTCACTTTCATCTGTCTTCACCTTTGTCCACTACAGACCTTGCCAATCTTAGTTCCTTTGGTCTTAACTCAGAGCTCCCACCAAGTACTTTTTATTCATTACATATACTTTCTTTTCAGCTCCCTCTTAGGATTCAAGGCTATTACAGTTCTTGATCTTTATAATGTTCTTTGTTCCATTTTTTTTTAATTGGAGTATAGTTGCTTTACAATGTTGTTAGTTTCTGCTGTACAATGAAGTGAATCAGCTATATGTATACATACATCCCCTCCCTCCCACCCATCTAGGTCAACACAGAGCGCCAAGCTGAGCTCCCTGTGCTACAGAGCAGGTTCCCACTGGCTATCAGTTTTACCCATGGTAGGAAATCAGAGGCATCCTGTATCAGCCTTATACTGGCCGCCTTATCTTTCATGTAGCACATTTATATACTTACTTAGCTGTGCATGTGTGTTTATTTTCCTGTTTGCTTCCTATTTTCACACTGGTTTGTAATTTTAAACTAATTTCACCATTTGATTCACCAAAACCTAGACACTCTTAGGTAGTTCTTGACTGGTAATTTAACTGACCTATATCCTATTTCAGTAATTTACTCATCAGCGTCATTAAAGACTATGTTAAATACCTTCCATCAACCTTAGAATAGTTCCACTGTTTTACTTGCAAGAGCATTAGCGACAACAGTCCTTTGAATATAGGTTGTGTGGATTAAGGCATTCTGTGTCCAGGCAATGCTATGTATTTAATAATCAGATATTTTATTCTGATACTTTATCACTAGAATCATATTTTGCCAGATGAAAGAGTATATATCATATACATAAACATGTATTGTAATTCCATATATCTAAGCCTGAGACAATAATGTAATTATTATAACATTTTTATACTTTACTTATGAAGAAAATTTGAAAAATATTTTAAATGTGCATACCTTTGTCCAAGGCACATCCTGCTGTGGTCTCAGGACAGGAACCTATTGTAAAAATATATATATTTTTTAATTAATATACTTAGTATTACAAACAGATTGAGAAATACCAATACATAAAACAAGACATGGTTTAAACCTCAACCATTGCTCAAAATGGGTATCTGCCCATTAACTCAAAAAGATGGTCTATCTTCTGTCTTTTTTAGATGAAGTTCATTAAGAAAAAAAGGACGAGAGATAAATACTCTGATATATCTCTCAATCTGAATCTCCAAAGGATCTCTATTCCTTTATGTCTTAAAACAATTTTTTTTCCCAGAAAGAAATATAGAAGCAAATTTAGCTCCTGATACATAAAAGTCAATTTTAGGCAAAAATTCAGACACCACTTTTCAAAAATCCTAAATGAATTACTATGTTTAAAACAGGAAGATGAAGAGGCAAGTTAAACAGGTTTTATAATAATAAAAGCCTTAGAATATTTGTTGATCAAAAAGTGGCATCAGCGCGCCAATTAAAGTTAACAGAGAATCATTTTCACAGTAATAATGTTTCAAACTTTCAGGTAGTGAGACTAAAATATGTGCAGATAATAGATGTAAATATGTTCAAATGAACTTGAGTACTTTAGAAATCAAAAGAGGAAACAGAATCACATATTGCTGTGCTAAAGCCCAATATTTCCATCATTTCTATTTTATTATTCTATTAGATGCAGTGACACATTTCCAAATATGTCCAGAGACCCACCCACATAAAAGGACAGATCTAAATCTAAGAACCCTCATTGCAAATGTGATAATACTAATTACAAGGACTTCAATTAAATGCAGAATGAAAGAACCACTTACTTCATTCATGGTTTTTGACATTCTATCTGCCTGAAATCTCCAGATGGGGGGAAAAAAATCAGAGAAACAAACTTCCTTTGTGATCTCTACCAGTATGTTGGGATAATAATTTAACCATGAATAATAAATAGCACCTATAAAATAGAAATAAGTATAATGTTTTCTTCCATATGTAAAGATCACTAACCTAAATGAATTTAGTTCTAGAAGGCACCAGAGTGGTAATCCAGTAAACTGGATTTGAACTCTGAATTACAAAGTTCTCATTTTTATATGGTAATGCCTCAGGAACTTCTGGGCAATGGGAAGAAACGAAGACTCCACGTTGCCTATAACATTCCTTCAGCCATTATTCAAGCCAAGTAAGTAGCTGTGTACAAGTGCATACACAAACACATACACATTTGTACACACTTTTCCTCTCTCACTTGAAAGGTCTACATAAGGTAATGTTTAGTGACAGGATTTTGTTGCTTAAAAAAATACACACACACACACACACACACAGATGCACACACACACACAAATTTAGGCTATCTTTTAAATTTTATGGCCCAAACTAGAATTTCACACTTTCGGGAGCCTAACTTTGGTCCTTGGATTACTAACCAGTTTGGATTTAGACAATGTACATAACCTTATCTTAGCCTCAGTTTATCACTTATAATGAAGTTGCAAAGATTAAATTAGTTAATACAAATAAATTGCTTAGAACCCTTCCTAGGGCATAGGAAGTGGCCAATAAACATTAGCTATTAAAAACTATAAAATGTTTGAAAAGTAAAAACAGTTCAAATATATTAAATTATTTAAATATCTAAAAAATATTTTAACTCATGCTTTCTAGTCTATTCATCTCTCAGTATGAAAAAAGTTTGTATTGGGTTGGCCAAAAAGTTCGTTTAGGTTTTTGGTACCATGCTATGGAAAAACCCAAATGGACATTTTGGCCAGCCCAATATTTCTTCTATTTTAATACAATTATATTTATATTCACACAATTATAATTAAGTGCAAAATAATTGAGAAACACATTAAAAAAATGAAACTTTATTCATGAAAGAAATTCAGAGAAATCAAAATAAAAGTGGCATTTTTTTGGTCTTTGTTTTGTTTTGTTTTTGCAGGGGAATGAGGTATTTTAAGTGGTATTTAATAGCTATCATTCTATGTTCTGTGTTTTACTTATGGTCTTGCATGACTAGAGGAACAGAAAATCTTGGTAAATGACAGGGAGGCACTTAAAGTTTTCACCAGCCAAGCAAGAATCCAGTTGTCTAACATCCATGGGAATAGAAGCATAAGGTGAAGAGAAAGTACGAAACTCTGGATAGTCAGCATTACAGCCAGACTATAAGGAATTTATCACAGAAAAACATGGTATCAACAAAGTCAGGGCTGGATTCACAGAAAAAACAATCCCCAAATTCTAAAATCTCCATTTCTCTGGCCAGTAGGAATAATTGGGGTTTTAAAGATAGGATTAAGGGTGTTTGCTGTGATTTTTCTCATATGGAAATAAGTTGCAGGAGGAAAGGGAGGAGACATATGTTAAAAGAGTGGTTGAATTGAACTTAGCATAGGCTAGAATGAGGGGGGGAAAAAAAGACTTGAGATGAGAAAATGAAAAAAAAGGAAGAATAAAAAAGAAAGAATAAAACACCTATAGACTCAATAAGGAAAATTCTAAATATCAAACCTGATAGACAATATATTTGGAAAACTATGTTTCGACCAGCAGCTGATTCTTAGATCTGCTGATGGTGGTGAAACGGAGGTGGTGTATCATCATTTCATTGACATCATTCAACTGTTTTAACTCAGGCATTTTCTCCCAGGGCTAATTTCCTCCCTCCACTCCCATGGCCCGGAACATTTGGCAATCCCTGGAGACATTTTTTGTCACAGCTTGGTGTAGGGTGCTATAGGCATATAGTGGGTAGAGGCCAGGGATGCTGCTAAACAGCCGACAATTCACAGGACAGGCCTCCACAAGAAAAAATTGTTCATCTTAAAATATCAATCATGTGCTTAGGTTGAGAAAACCTGTCTGAATTAGCAGGGGATATGGGAGTTTCCTGCTACCTCAGCTCTTCACAAACCCTCCCAAATTATGAGATCACATCATTTATGTAGAGTGAATCTTCAGGAAAAAGAGTACTAACCCTGGTCAAGAGTCCTACTTAAACACTGCTCACTTAGTACTTAATGAAGCCATGCATTAAATTCAGGTTGATCAGGTACTAGTCACAAAGTTTTTTACACTGCCTCAATCTGAACCCTCTAGGTAACTGTATTCTCACTCCTTTTCTCAAATGTTTTTCAAGGTCAGAAAATATTTTGGTGGATTATCATTTTTCAGTTTTTTTTCTCTTAAAGAACACTAAATTTAAGGCCATATATTATGCCTCTTGATATAATTCAGTTTGATTAAGAGATAGGTTATTTGCCTTATTATTAGAAATTGGATAATACACCATAATTCAATAGTTAACAACCAAAATAAAAAATAAGGTGGTTGAATATTACTGTTCTATTTTTTAATTTACATAAAAATAACAACTAACCTTCTTTAAGCAAATCTAAGATATATGCCTATTGAATATTTACATAAAGAAACAATATGTGCACTGACTTGGAGTAAAACTAAACTTTGGTAACAGTTTGTTACTATTTAAGGTAAACTAAAGTGTAATTCTGCACTGGTCTCATTTTGCTCATTTGAGAGTATCTTATTATTATCATGGTGCTAAGAATATTTAACCTGTAAACTATAATTTTTTAAATTTTGATTTAGTGGTATTTACAAACTAAAAAACATACCATTTTTTAATTTGTAAACTGCCCTCAAGGATCTTCTCTGCAAAAGCCAAAAATCTCAGGAGGAAATTCCTTAAAACTATTCATTAATTACAGGTGAATTTGGACAGCTAAAAGTGATGCACTGGGGAAAGGAGGAGGAAAGAATAGGAGAATTTATGTTTTTACTTTTGTGATTCAAAAGAGAAGCCTATATTTAGAGCAAACTTAGAAATGGTCAAAATGCAGAGCAATGAAATGTCACAGGATCTACATGTCCTTCCTATGTTTTGAGCACAAGAGGTGTTCTTACCAAAGTATTTCTAAGCCAACAGTTACTTCATCAGAGCCGAAACACTATTTTACTCCAAAATAAATAAGCAGCACAGTGATGTATGCCCCTTATACCCAATATGAATACTTCAGAGATTTTGTTACTGCTCCCACCTTTATTAACTATTAGTATCTAATAAATTTGACTATATAATGTATATAGCTAATTTTCAGATACAAAGTCAGTATTTTATACTATTTCTTATCCCTGTCTATTTCTTTAGTGGTACCAAGTAAAGAGTTGCTAATGTATGCATGAGACAGTGCATGTATTTAAAAGCTACATTTAATTTTTTTCCATACCTTATTCATATTGTGAAGTACAGAATAACTTTATGCCATTTATGGTCACAATTGGATGTATCCATTTCCATGTGACATACAGTAAGTTTGTAAGCATAAGCCATAGAGCTTATCATGGAAGACTTTCTCCAGGCTACATCGTTCTTCCCTGTCAAAACTGTCAGAAGATCATAAGGATAGGGGCAGAATTACTCCTCATTACCTTATTTAAATGTTAGGTCCTTAAAATGACTTAATTTTTCAACCTATCTCGGAGAAAATTTTCACTCCATTTTCATTTCCCTACTGATATATGACCCAATTTCAGGAGCAAGTTCAATAGATATGCTGTTATGACAGCTCTAGAAAACTAATGCAATTGGTAATTTCCAAAGTTAGATTACAGCTATACACAAACATGCAACAGAGGTAAATATTATCTTCAGTGTTCTCCCATTTTCTATTTAATAGTTATCTTTCTCTTTTATGGGCTTATTGCATAACCAATGCTCTCCTGATTTTTCCAGGTTTCAAGGGCTTGTCTGTCAGTGGACACAGCTTCCATTTCCTGCCTCCCCAAATGTACTTTCAAAGTGATTCTCTCCTGACCCAAAGAAAGAGTCTAACACAAAGATTTTAATTACTGAGAACAGCTTGGCCTATATCTATCTTTGAGGGAATTTATTTGCAAAAAGCAAATAATACTATTTTTAATAAAGCAAGCCTTTTGCGATATTTTGTTTTGTTTTGATAGTGATGAACAGGTGTGATAAAATTGCCCTCTTCACTCATTGCTGGTGGTAGTATAAACTGGAAAGCAATTTTCCAGCACATATCAAACTCTACAAGATATTTGCTCCCTTTCACCCACTTATTTCACTTCTGGAAATCTCTCAAAAGGACGTATCAACATATGCTGACACAAACATTTATGTACTCTGATCATCCATTTCAATATTATTTATACCAACCCCTTTCCCCGCAAAATGGAAACATGCTAAATATCTTATAATACAGAAAATGAATTGTTCCCACCAATAAGGAAATACTGTGCTTTCATCTGTAACCATATTTTCAAAAACAATTTAACAGCATAGGAATATAAAGTGACCTTTACAATTTTAGGTGAACACTTCTGGGTACAACAGCATCCCATTGTGTAAAACTAAATCCCCAAACTCAGGAATTCCCTTTAGTCTTGCTCCCTCTAAAATGAAGAGTCTCCTTTAATAAATTAGTGAAACATTCAATTCCAAGAAGTAGACATAAGTTTTTCAGCAGAGTCCTCCATTACCTCAGAAGGAGCAGGGAGAAAGAGATTTTCCACAGTTATAATCTGTGACTACAAACTGGCAACTGCTTCACTCTTGAAATGAACTGCCTCTATTTTACAGCCAAAATAACTGGCAAAGATGACATCCAATTACAACTTTCCTTTCTCATTTGGAGGATCAAGAGGTAGTCTTCCTTTATTTCCTAACAGAGGTATCACCAAGCATCTCAGAACATAAGCCATAAAGACTAAAGAATATTCCATACTTTGATCTATCCCCTTTGTTATGAGGTACATGAATTGTTTTATTGGAATAGAACAGTCTAAACCTTGTTGTACTATGACTGCCAAGTGCTAAACTCTTTAGCAAATCCTTATTTTCAGAAATAAAACATTGTTTTACTATTCAGTAACCTATGTTCTTGGGCAAATTGCTTATCCTCAAAAGGGATGATGACTGAATAATCTCACAGTGAATATTATCAAGTTTAACAGCCCACTAAAGTCATCCACCTGAATAAATATATGTACCTATAAAGTGGTCGCCCTCTATACGAACAACTATTTCTATTTATCAGACACTGAAATTTTTAGTTCGAAGGAGCCAGTAGCAACATGGTTGCCAAATTATACCTTTAAATGTGATTTAGGCACCAACAGAAGCCTCGAAGTGGTTATTAAAAAAAAAAAAGATTCTATGTAAATGTTAAGCACTATAGTGGGTTATACTCAACATATTTTTTTTGTTTGTTTGAGGTTTATGAACATACTGTAAATCTGGCAACTCTTAAGAAGGGTTGATTATAATATTCTTTCCCCATCGTATTCATGACAGCACTTCAAAAATGCCCAATTTTCAAAAAAAAATCAGAACCTACAGCAGCAGAAAACAAAACAGTGGACTTAATGTGGAGGAACAGCAGTACTGCCTGTACGCTGGGATTGCACATCATTATTCAGAATGCGGCATTAGCACCTTGCAAGGAGGCAGGATGGAGGGAGCAGGTCTCTCATTATTTCTGGGAGCAGGACTTGAGCACCAGTTTGAAGATTTGAATGCTCCACTATCATCAGTCAATAACTAGCATTGATGGATCTGACACCCCACTGGATCATCAACTAATTACATTAATAATCAGATCTAATTTTCCTTTGTCTTTTTAATTTTAACCACAGACACTTTTGTCCGTGAAGGTCACTTGTTTTATGGTACTGCTAACACAGACATATCATCATTAATACTTTCGTTAAAATATTTCTATGAAGCTTAAGGGCTGGTTCCTTGTGAATTTTAATATGTGTTTTTTGAGAAAGAGGAGATCAGGGTCCTAAATTCTAACTTTGTTGGAAACCCTCTGGTTTGGGGCAAGTCATTTAAAGTGTTTGATATCCTTTTCTGTATTGTAGAATGAAATAATTAGAATTTCAATCTAAGGATTCACTGATTTTTGAGTATTTATAGTTCTATACCTAAACTTTTTGGGAAAGAAGAGTGGTAGATGGGAGTTTTGTTTTTGTTTTTTTTTTTAACATCTTTATTGGAGTATAATTGCCTTACAATGGTTTGTTAGTTTCTGCTTTACAATAAAGTGAATCAGTTATACATATACATATGTTCCCATATCTCTTCCCTCTTGTGTCTCCCTCTCTCCCACCCTCCCTATCCCACCCCTCTAGGTGGTCACAAACCACCGAGCTGATCTCCCTGTGTAGATGGGAGTTTTATACTGCATCCAGAAGCTAGAATCTTCTAATTAATCTCTCTTCTTTAATTCCTCATCCAATCCATTTTCTATTCTATAATAGGCATATTATCCCAAGCATAAATTCTGTTTGTCCTTCTCCCACTAATGTCCTAAAAGAGCTTTTCATCACCTAAGACAATATATAAACTTCTTGGTTTTGGCATTTCATGAAGTAAATGTTCCTATCTTGCTCATTTCCCACCATTCACTCATATCACCCTTCCACTACAAAAAAAAAAACCAAACCACATGCTATTCCCTGAATATGTTATGTTCTTTCACTTCTGTGTTTTTCCTATTGTGTTCCTTGTTCTCTGAATACTCTTTTCCTGTTTCCCCTTCTGGCTAAGTTCCTACTCAGGCTGAGTTCTTCATAGCTCAGCTCATACCATCTCGCTTTCGATTCTTTTCTTGAGCTTATTTATATGACCCTAAAATAGGTATCTCTTATATGCCTTGCATTCCTGTACTCCAATTGTTGCTTTAAAGGTAAGTCTCTTCCAAAGTACTGATCAGTTCCTAAACAGAAGGGACTTTGCTTTGTAAGTTCTTTTATTTAGCACCTAACACAACCTGGCACATAATAGGCACTAAGAAAACATCTGTTGAATGAATGGATAAAAAAATTAACCATTTCATAGAATAATTTATTATTAGTTGCTCCTTTTTCATGTGCAAAAAAAAATCCAAAACAGTCTCATCCTTTTCCTTTACAAGAGAAAACTGAACATGTTAGTTTAATAACCTAATCAGCCATTACATGTTAGAATAGAGATGGTGACTTACACTAGATGTTTCCTTATCTTTAAAATTACTTTTTTTCAAAATCTTAAATTGAAAACAAAAAGAAAGCTCAATATAACCTCATAAAACACCATTTATATCCTCTTTCCAACAGCCGTTCACTTCCACTTCATAGCAACCAGACAGCAGACCTTACTCGTTAACTAGATAATAGCCAGCTAATTTTATGCACAAGTTTTCCAAATAGTCAGTAAGTATTTTCTCAAATCCTCTGGGTTGAAAGGTATAAATTCAATTTTTTAGTCATCCTCTAAAAATACTTTTTAAGTTGAGCATCCATGTGAGGATATTTTGGGCACCACTGAAGAGTAGTTTTATAAATGTGTACCTTGCCATATACAAGCTCATGATATGCTATCATGGTTAATCTGTATTATTCTAAGAGCACTGGAACTTATGTAAGAAAACTAGATACACTTATCTCTGGGTTTCAGATCTTATACTATATAAAATGAGATGATCAAAATATTTTTTTAAATGAAGTTTAGAATTCTTATTTGAGAAGAGAAAAAAATACCACGGGTGTCTGGTACCACTTTCCCCTACCTATCCCCAACACACATACAAACACACATATGTGTGCGTGCACAAACACACAGCTAAAGGAATAGTTCAAAGAATAAATATACCTCCTGAATATATAATTTTAGAAACATCAATATTTTACACTAATTTTAAAGAAAGACCTTACTATTCTTTGTAAAATGTATTAAAATAAGAGAAAAGCATAAATTGCAAGTGTCTACACAAAGAGAATTAGAGTACCACTGGGGGGAAAAACAATACATTCTTTAACAGAATCAGCCCAAAGTGGTTTTTACATGAGTCATTGTCTAAAATACTATCTGCATATCAGAAGGGAGATGATAGAAAAGCCTGGACAAAGAGGATACTCCAAGGGCAGGAATAAGGGTTAGCTGTGATTCACTAATAAATGGCAATGGTGAGACTGGAAGAAGAAAATTAAATTGGATCATCTTGACCAGTAATAAATAGTTGCCTAATTAAAGTGTTACATGTGTGTCCCTGTGAAGAGCTACATGGAGATATGTAATATATCAAGTAACAGAACAAGTATAACTCACCAAATACTGCCTAAAACCGAGTAGGCCCTCAACAAATATTAGTTTCCTTTCCCTAAACTAGGTTAAAACTTTTGAAGCTAAGTTTATTCTTAATGAACTTTCAGAATTTCTCAAAAGGGCTATTCCTTCTGTCCAGTAGGTTTTTACACCCTCCCTATCCCACCTAAAAATACTACTTCCTCCCGTTATCTATTAGCTAACTTCTATTATTTGTCATATCTCAATTTAGATAATCTTTCTCCAGAAATATACCCTGGTGTGTGTGTGTATATGTATGAACATGCACAAATGAACATGGCAGCCTCTTAGTAAACACATGCTAGATGACAGAAGATATACTGTCTATTGTCGTGTGTATAGATATATATAGGCCATTACAATATATTTTGATGCCATTATTGAAGTTATAATTGAAAAAGCAGATAAAAATTAAGATTTTCTAAAAATCCCTAACTCCCTCAGACCCACTGAGTAAAGGAACACATTTGCCTACTTAAAAAATTATTGAAAAACAAAGACCTTTCAAAACGGAGGTAAATTAAAAATTTTTTAATTGAGGGAAATTGAAGGAATATTTTCTAAAACTCTTTTGACAGAACATGAAACCTAGGCTGAGAGAAGTTAAGGAATTTGTTTAGTCTTACGTGGGTAATTAATGGCAGACCTAAAACTGGATCCCTAAGTACTGACCTTTCCGTCCAGTACATGCTGTCTTTGGGGAAGAACTTCTACAATGAGCATAAATAGCTGTGAGTGATTCATGTGGAAAATAAAATAAGGACACAAAAGGTTGACTCAGCAGTTTTACCTCCTTAACTGTGCTATACTGTCAAGTCCTCAAAAGTGTTAAAAATTCCATTGTTTAACAGGTAATTCTCAACTTAAAGTCAAAATGCTATGTTGAATACTCAGGAAATCTTCAAAATGAACGGAAATTTCATTATTTTGTGGTTGGTATACCTACTTCCATAGAACTTGCCTAGTTTAACGTTATTCTTCAGGTAATTATAAGTACCAGTCAATTGATTTACGTTGTTTAAGGTATGAGTAGACAAGCCCAAGATATAAACTAATGTAATTTAGATACATGAAGGTAAATAACCAAATTGCCATGGAATTTGTTATTCCCCCTTTATATTTATATTTAATCATTTTGTTTAAATTCTTCCCAGGTTACCAGGGATGATTTCTATTCTTTTAAAATTAAAAAAAAAGAGACAAATATTAAAAGCTTTCTCCCATGCAAAGTTAAGTCTTAGTTATTTCTAAAAGTTCAGTTGCTTTAGATTCTGTGTGTGTATTATACTCTCAAATGATATTTTCTTGCTCATTATAGGGGATACGTATTTTATATATCTTTAGTTTTTTTAAGTATATTATACAGTGCAATGAGAAAAATTAATTTTCAGTTTCTCTCTTGCATGAAATATCTGAGCTAATAATTTGACCTAGAAGGACTAGAATCTTTTTTCTTTTCATTAGATTTCCCCTTTCACCAAAAGCTTTGTTAGCCTACTGAGTCATGACGAGTAATCCTTTACATACTAGGTTACACTGTTCTTCCTGATGAACTAACAAATTAAAATGTAATGTGAAATGATGATGCTGGGAATATTGAGGAATAGCCATTGATGTGGGAAGGGATCCATGATTAAACCAAGATATGCATTTTAATTATAATTTTATCAAACTGATAATACAGAATAAAATGCAGTTTGAAAGAATCCAAGGACATAATAAGCAGCATAAGAAAGCTATTTCAGAGCCCTTGCTGTCTCCCCTCCGTTCTGCTGTGTGGCCCTCCTCTCACCCTCCACCTCCCCAAAACCTTATTTTGTTATATCTCGCCAAGAATTGGGAAGCAATCAAATGATTTTTCACCACCTTCACCTCAAGCTAAGGTAATTATTGGTTTGGAGTTTTGATTTTTTTTTTTTTCTGTTTTCTTTTTTCCTTAAACTTGGTTTGCTCAAGAGTAAAATGAACCACAGTACTTATCAGCTCAATGCATACACAAGTGATACTGAAGGCAACCGACCGAGACTGAAGCCAAAGGTTAGCTGCAAATCCATTAGTGATTTTAAATAGTGGGGGGAAAAACTTCTTGGTGAGTCCATGATAAAGCTGAATAATTGCAGGAGTCACAAAATAAGACAATGTAATTTGCATGATGTCATCAGACTGATTCACAGAAAGCTTAAAAGAGTGCAAAAGGTTTCCTGTAAGATGACCAAAGCCATATTTGCTGTTCATGTATCTAAAAGTAAAATTTCTTATTTTTTGACACACAGTACATTTAGTAGCTACACAGAGCCAGAAGCTAACATATCTAGAAATTTTTCTCACCATCTCTGAAGTACTCACATATCACAGAAATATCTAGAATTTGTAGAATATACTATGGAAAATTCTGTAGTATATACTGGGGGAAAATTTAGTGACATAATTTTCAATTAAGTTTGCATGCTTTTTATGATTTATTTGGTGTTAATAAATTTCCAACCATGGTATCCACAGTTTATATTTAAGGAAAAATGAATCTTTAAGATCTAATCTCACCTTCTAGAATTACAAATTACTGTACTGTTTGCTTTGTTCCTGTTTTACATTTTTTTTCCCCAAAGCTATGGTAAACTTTAATAAGGGAGCTCTCACATCAGATATTTTATCATCATTAAATAATCATAGCACTTCTTATTTTAAGAATTTTTAATTAGCAGATCAATGATATAATAGAGATCATACTGACTCATTCAAAGCAATTACAAAGCAATGGTTCTTTAATGGAGCTGTGGTGGCTTAAAACTAGAAGAAAATTGCAATGTTAATATATATTTGCCCACATATATTATTAGCATATATATACATAACTATATATATATATATATATATATATATATATATATGATGTTATGAACAGGGTTTGGTGTGGGGAAGGTTTGAATGAATGTAACTCACTGTACCAGCAAAATTTAGTTAAAAACATGTTTTGAAAAAATAACTCTAACTTAGCTAAAGCCTTCGGAAGGAATGCTAGTCCTAACTAATAAATAGGAACAAATATAAGAAACAAAATATTTTTTTTTCTGCTTAATAGTAATGGCAAGTAACAACTGACATAAAGCCTATTATATAATAATAAATAGAGAAATAATAAGGGAAATACAAAATCACCATCAGGTAAACATCACAATAATAACTGCTGCAGGTAAAATTCAACAATGGATGGTAAAATAATTGGATGAAGCAGGATATTCACATAGCCTGAAAGTATCTCTCCCAATTTTTTTTTTTTTTTTTTTTTTTTAGTTTAAAGGGAAAAATAGTAAATTTAAAGTGGAAAGACTAGGCACATGCTACCTTAATTCAGTACATCCAGAGGGATAAAATATACCATATACCTCCTGATATGATGCACTGAGAAGGATACAACACTGCTTTTGTGGCACTGCTAAAAATACTTCACCTTGATCTAATCATGAAAAGCATCACACAAACCCAGAGCAAAAGTCATTCTACAAAGAAACTGACCACTACTCAAGTGTTGCAAGGTCATGACAGACAAGGAAAAATTTAGCAACTCTCATAGATTAGCAGAAACTAAGAAAACAGCAACTAAATATCTGGGATCCTACTTTGGATTCTGAAACAGAAGAAAACATATTTGTGGAAAAAACTGGTGACATTCCAATAAGGACCATGGATTAATTAGTACTATTGTTCCAGTGTTAACTGTACAACTGTACAAAGACATCGTTATGACTATGTCACGTGTTAATATTAGGGGAAGCTGGATGATGGGCATATACATATACACTATGCCATTTTTTGCAACTTTTTTGTTGATCTAAAATGTTTTCAGGACTTCCCCGGTGGTCCAGTGGTTGAGAGTCCGCCTGCCAATGCAGGGGACACAGGTTCAAGCCCTGGTCCGGGAGGATCCCACATACTGCGGAGCAACTGGGCCCGTGCGCCACAACTACTGAGTCTGTGCTCTAGAGCCCACAAGCCACAACTGCTGAGGCCATGTGCCTAGAGCCCGTGCTCCGCAACAAGAGAGATCACCACAATGAGAAGCCCACGCACTGTGGCGAGTAGTGGCCCCCGCTCACTACAATTAGAGAAGGCCTGCGCACAGCAACAAAGACCCAACCCAGCCAAAAATTTTTTTTAATAATAAAAATTAATTAATTATAAAAAAATTAAAAATAAATAAAATGTTATCAAGAATTTTATAGCTATTTTAACAGAGATTCAGGCAGGTAATTAGATAAATCAAGCCAACACATTTCAAAACTTTCTTTGTAGCTACCAAATTATTACAATGTTACCATTTCACTGAATTTTATAATCACTGTTCTAGTTCTTTTTTCCTCCAAGTAAACTGATCAGAATATATTACTTCTCCATATTTCATAATCAATAACATGAACCAAACCAATTGCTTAAGCCTATGTTTTCTATTTTCATAACAACATTCACCTATCCCAAAATATTATCTTGTTTATATTATTTCTTCAAACTCAAGACAAGTATCTATTAATTGCCACAACATGTCTTGTACTGAAGATGTAATATGATTTACAACGTATCTACCTGCATAGTTTAACAAGATCTAGAAAAATAGTTTATGTAATTTGCATCTTATATGCCTACTGTAAACCATTATCATGTAAGTGAAAATTATTTTGAAGGTTATTGATACATTTGCATTCATTTAACAGTTATATTCTTGGTTGAAAAAAAAACAATTAGCATCAATGAGCAAAGATCAAGAACCTGAAGAGTTTTGTCATCATTTGATTTGTATATAATGGTATAAAATCATATAGGCAGAAAGGAGGAAATAAATTACCATGTAACGAAAATTTTGTAACATGAACTTCACATCTCTGGAAGAGAATATAAAAAGCACGATAGAATGTCGGAAGCACAGAAGCACAGTGGAAAATCCATGGCTGGGATTAGCAATAAGAGGTGTATTTAAAATCACTTGCAGATGAGCAGTTCTAGATTCTCACTTTAATACTAGTTTTCTTATCTTTGTGTTTTTAATCACAAATTTTATATTTTCCCCATAGTTCACTGAAATTTATAAAATATTTTATTTCAAAAAAGCACAAGAACTACGGTATAACGTTAACACTACCAGTAGAAAGTGAGTAGGTGGTAGAGAGTAATACTTCACCAAACATAAACTGTTTGCTGCCAGGTGAAAGTCCAAATTTGCCTATGAGATTTGGAATTGGGACATTGAAATATAATAACACTTTATGCTGCACACAAATTGAAAATAGTATGTTGTGACTTTCCTGTATATGGGTAAGTAACTGAGGATGATGGCAAATAAGCATTTACAAATAAACATATAGGAATTATTTCAATAATAAAAAAGTCAAATCTCTCATTGTCCAAAATTAATTTAATTGATCAATTTAGTTTTCTCTGTTAATTTTCTCTTGTCACAGTTTTCCTTACAGTCTCTGTCCTAAATACATAAATTTTGTGAAAAAGAGAGTTAATTAGATTCCAGAAAAAAAAAAATAAGGAAAGGGAAACTGGAAAAATAACAGGTATAAAGGATTTGGGACACCTAATATAATGGATAAGGAAAAAGATGATAGAAGAATTGTATCACAAAAGGTCAAAGACCTGGGAAAGATCAAAGCTCCAAAGAAAATGAAAAAATTAAATCTGTACAACATACATAACTTGTATCTTATAATTAGCAGAAATTCTTAACATCAAGTAAAAATAAACCATGAAGTTGTAATTTTTCTAAAGCTGTTTCCCTTTTTTCTTCTTTTATGCATATCTTAATATATGCAAGAAGAGTACCTGGCAATATTTTTCTATTATAAAAAGTCCTGTCATAAAAAAAATAAGACCCAAAAAATAGTTCTTTCATTAAAAGATAGTAACATTTTATTCTAACTCCATAGATCAAAGTAAAATATTAGTCTGATATAATAGAAAAAAAAAACATTTAGTTAAAGGCAGGAAGATAATAAGCAAAGACCAACCAGCAACCAGGGAGGTTCTATGCTTCCAACATTTTAAAATTTGGCCAAATTTGGTCAAATTTTAAAGAAGTATTATTTTGTCCACCTGAGGTCGATGTACAGTAAGGAGTAAGCTGTTAAAAAAACCATTTAACTCTTTTATATTCTTCATCTGGAGTGAAAATTATATCGAAAGTGGAAACAACTAGAAGAAACTAATGCTTAAGTCATGGATTTACTCAAAAGTCTTCAATGTCTCTGATGTTTTCAGAAATTGATTCAAATTCCTTTGCTGAGTATATTGCTATACTCCATTACCTAGGACAACACCTGGCTGGCTGGCTGTTTCCTATAGAATTTCTTGCCTTTCCACACATTTAGCATTTAATGTAGGCTACTTTGTATTGTTAATTATTTTTATGGCTCTGTATAGTTCTTTGTAAAAAGGAATTGCTTATGAGAACATTGCAGGAACCAGGGCTCTATCCCTGGTAGAGAAAGCTCTGAGACAAAACCAAGGTAAGACTCATAAAGTAGAATGACTAAGCCTGTATTCAAGTTTCCATTTTTTATAGCCACTCAGTGAGGTTCTCAGCACATAACTATCTAAGCATTAGACTACAATGGACGTCACACAAGGTGAGGTTCATAGGGTATAAAAAGACCCAAATAATAAATTGTTTGCTCCAAAATATTTCATCCTGAATTGTTATCTCTGTTCACAAGGCCAAGATCCTCTACTGGGGTTGGTGGGGGGGGGGGGGATCAACATCTTACCTGGGAATTTACCAAGAGAAGGTGGGAATCAAGGTTAAGGTGAACTAATCATCCTGACTACTGAAATTTCTCTTTCAGTATAAATAGCCTGAATAAGTTTCAATTCCATTTCTGCCTTCAAACATGGAGCTTAAGTGCTTGAGTATTTTATTTATATTTGTACAATACTTAAAGAATACAAATAATTTCTCATCTCCAAAGGATCAAAAATTGTCTTTTCAGTGCTGAACTTTTCTGATCTGTTCCCTATTTTCCTCTAATTCTCATATAGAGGCAGGAATATCTAGCTCAGCATCCTGACTCTACTTTTCAGTAGCTCTCCATCCTGAGGTTTACCTTAACTGGATCTCAAGTCACTCAACTGTAAAAAGTGACAATTTATACAGCCTATGGATATTTTTTTTAATGAGGGGAAAAAAAGGTAAAACATTTTATAAAATACTTATCAGTATAATCATAATTATCATCACCATAATAATCTAAATTGTTTTCCTGCCCCCAAGACCTATGAGCCCTGAGAACAACACCTGTTTACTGTTTGAGCAGTTGTTTTGCCCTGTTGTTCAGTTTCCTGTTAAAACCTAACTGAGCCTCTGCTGCCCACTGCAGGAGGAAATGAGAAAAAAATCATCTCCCTTCTGCCTGGATTCTCAGGTGGCTTTAATCACTAAGTGTTCTGTTTGTTATTCTGTGATTCATTATTTGAAGAATATAGTTTACGAGATATCTTCATATGATGAAATCAATGGTAGTTTAACACATATAAAAGATAAGTTTGATTAACTATTATACCAATTATACAAAACTAAGAAAAATGACAGAAATTCAAACAGCACATAGTAACAATTATTTTTGTTCTTAGTCATGACTATATAGACATTTCCACAAAATGTTCGGCATTCCTATTCAGTTCCTATATTTTCTATTTTCTTCATATAATTATTTAATGGATCTATTCAAAACATGTAATGCATTTCAGTCATTGCCTAGAATGGGGCCAACTATTATAGGAGACGACAAATCAGCTTTGAATAAATGGATATACACAAACATACCAATACATGTGAAAAACCCACACTAGTCTTAAAGCACGCAGGTAACCAGTTCAGTTTGAACAGGCTCTAGAGTTTTTTGGTAGAAGGGTGAGGATTCAGTATATATCATAAATTTATAAAATGAACAGGAAAATGTAATAGGTAATGTGCTGAGTTTTATTTTTAACAGTTCATAATGGAATATACCGAGAAGCTTTCCTCAAAACTTCTAGTACAGTAAAATCTTACTACGGATTTTTTAGGGATTATAGAAAAATGTTTTCTTGAACTGTCATTTTATTATGTTCCATATTACTATAAATATGTGGATTCTTACCTGAGGTTTAAAAGACATTTTTTCATAGCTAAACAGAAGTCTTCAGTTAATTTTGTTAGTTATAATGAGATTACACCTTTAAAAATAAAACGAGTTTACTGGAGTTCTTTGTAAACTGTTCACATATTTGGGCTGTAAAAGATCTGTAAGATCATAAAACCATAGGTGTATTTTTTAAAAGCTGAAATGGACTTTAAAGATGATAAATTTAAGGAGTTTGTTTTGAACCTGTTCAATTATGATAATGACCTTTAATTCTTTCCTAACGGCCTCGATGGAATTAATTCGTTATTTCAATATCAGGGCTCATCTTGTTTGGAATTTTAAAAGAGTCTCTTATTTCCCATAATGGGTTCTATCAAGCCTATTTAAAATGTTCTGAAAGCACATTTTTAAGAGCCTTGACATTCTCCCTCTACCATCTCTTTCATCTTTCTTCATTATTTTCAGTAAAGAAGAAGCCATTTTTGTTCCTTTGTAATTCTGCTTTGGTCAAGCTATCATTTAGACCTTACTAACAGTCTTTTCTTAATTACGTTTTCTATGTTGAGAAAATTTTGTGATTGGAAAGATATTATTTATAAAAATCTAGAAACTGTTTCCGCTTAATGGAAGTTACAAGCTATCAAATTTCTAAACAGGTGCCATGCTGCCATCTTCTGGTTATTTTGTAACAATGTTTCAAAGCTTATAAACTTTATTTTTAAAATGCCTCCTGATGTACTTTGAAATATTAGAAAAATAAATCTGTATTAAATTAAAGACAACAATTTGAATGATTAGAGTCACTATATCTAGAGTTCAGTTGGCCTGAAATCCTGAAGATAATGTCTTATACATTTAAGTATAATAACTGATTGGGTCCAAAGAGAGAAAAGATTGGGTCCAAAAGATAGTGAAGTGTTTTATACCATGATCACTTACCTTGGACACTAATGAGATGGTTTCATGACATTTTTTTTTTATCATACTACTTTTTACATCATTTCTCTCACACCCTTTCAGTGTGGTTTCACTGAGTGTGAAACTTTCCCAAATCTACCATTCCTGTTATTATTAATAAGTGACGCTATTTAATGGTGTTGTGAGTAGCAGTGAACAATTTTGCAATTTAATTGCCTTGTTTTCATGTTAAAACTCTCCAGTACCTACAGTAGCAGCATAGACCAAAGACCCAGAAGGGATGGCTAGAGAAACCAGGGTTTCACACCTTTAAGAGATTTTGTGTTTTAAGGGATCATTAAAACTAGTAGAACTTTCTTTTTTTGTGCGTTAGTTTATTCTAACGATTTTTCAGGTTTTTTTTGTGTGAAAATGCCTATTCACTCCACTAGCATTCTCATTTTAGTAGCCTTTAAGAGAAAGATAGAATGATTTTATATAAGATAAATTGATGTCTGATACTGAAAAATTATTTCAAAATGTAAGGTATTAAAAACATTGTTTTAAATTCAAATAAGAAACAGTGTCTTTAAGTCCTATGCTTTTTCAGATGACTATATGAGAGTATAAATCATAATAGCACATTGAAAATCAGGATGCAAATGGCCCAGTAAATGTTTAGCAACAGAGGATTTTCTCAACTGTTTATTAAGTGCAATCCAAAATCTAAAGCAGCTGAGACAGGTGCTAATTTCATTCCTGTTATTAGTAATTAGTGATGAAATTTAATGGTGTTTGTAAGTAGCTCTCAAGCGTTTGCCATATTAAACAGGGTTTAAATATAACGGGCCATTAAAATGTAGTTTTTAAGCTTAATAGACTTGGGCATATAGGTATCTTGAATAATCAACACCTCCAAGAGCATATGCCAAGTTTAAATGACAAAATCGGCCCACTTATTGTGGGCACAGAGATGACCCTGTAACTGCTGGATACACTGTGCATTTATGTAGATTGTACCATACCCAGATGGTTGATAACTATTGATTACTAAACTCAAGTCACCTGATACTCCTGTCATTGTTTTGCCATGACAGAACTACTTTTTAGTCTCTTATATTCACAAAAAATTGCTATTATCATATGTTGACAGACAGCTATCAATTAAATGAATATTTCATCATTCCACAGCTTTCCTATGAATAAAACAGACTTCTCTAATTATAAAATGTGCTTTGATTCATCTGAGTTTTGTGTTTGCTTTCACTGTTGGAGGGAAAAAAATCTTTAATAGCCACAAATAAAAAGAAACAATCTGGGGCTTCCCTTGTGGTGCAGTGGTTAAGAATCTGCCTGCCAGTGCAGGGGACACGGGTTCGACCCCTGGTCTGGGAAGATCCCACATGCCACGGAGCAGCTAAGCATGTGCACCACACCTACCGAGGCTGCACTCTAGAGCCCGTGAGCCACAACTACTGAAGCCCATGTGCTACAACTACTGAAGCCTGCACGCCTACAGCCCAGGCTCTGCAACAAGAGAAACACTGTGATGAGAAGCCCACGCAACACAACGAAGAGTAGTGCCTGCTCGCCGCAACTAGAGAAAGCCCGCGCACAGCAACGAAAACCCAATGCAGTCAAAAATAAACAAATATAAATAAATAAAAAGAAAGAGGCACTCCTACCTAGGTCAAACCCATGACTCTGTATTCATTAGCAGCAAAATAGCTGAACTAAATGTATTAAAACACCTATACATATGCATACACTAAAAATATATGATTGGAAGTTTGGGATTGTTTAAAATAGACAACCAACAAGGACCTACTGTTAAAAAAATACACACACACACGTGTATATAATTAAATAGATAGATATAATTGCCAATATGCTTTTACTATGTCTCTTTTATGCTGTTAAGATTATCCCAGGTGGAGAATCAAGACGGCAAAGTAAGAGGAAGTGGAGCTCACCTCGACCCACAAACACATCAAAAATACATCTACATGTGAAATAATTCTCAAGGAAAAGTAACTGAAAACTGGCAGGAGAATGTCTATATAACCAAGGCTACAGGAAAGACTTCTACATAACCACGTAGGATGGGGGAAAAAAAGCACTGGGGTCAGGACTTGTGCCCCTAAGAGGGGTCTAAGAGGAAAAACAAAGACTACACTGGTGGACACTCACCCTAAAGAGTGAACGGGTCAAGCCACAGACTGGGTGTCCTAGTTCTTGGGTCCCACACAGAGGAGGCAAATCCCCTGGGCTGCTGGGAGAACGGCTGGCACAGAGATAAAAGGTCTAGAGAAACCTAGACTCCACTCACAGTAAGTGCATGAGTGCTGACTTGCCAATAGACAGGGCAGAGAGAGCTCTACAGGGGTGGCTTCCACCTTGCCATACTCACCAATCTGAACTGGGCAAACACCCCAGTCCCACTCACTCCACAACAAGGTCTGGCACAGGATCTAGGGCAGCCGAGTTCTGGGAAAAGACTCCATCTAGTAACATGAAGATGGCCAAGGACCCAGGTGTATGATCTAGGTGGGGTGGCCGCAGCCATTGCTGGCACTGGTAATGCCAAGGAAGCTGCTCAGACCTCTGACAGCAGCACAGCCACTTCAATTCCTGCAAGCGCAATGCCCAAACCCCGAGTCCCAGCCCAGTGAATGCTCTGGCCCTGCTCAATCCGTGTCACAACCTTGCACTAGATCTGGGATGACCATCAGGGAAAGTACATGACCTTGGATTGCATCTGAGCAGACCCACAGATGCCGTAACAGGAAGAGCATCAGACCTCTGGGAGCGCATGATCCTCACTGACTTCAACACTCCCCTCCTTTGAGGCAAAGACCCCAGTGAGGAGACAACAAAAAATACACACTTAAAGAGAAGAGAACCTACTCGAGTTAAACCCTTAGGGGCATCCACTTCAGCAACTGGGGAACAGACCCCACCCCTGAGAGGGTGGCAACAGTCAAGGAGCAGAGAGGAAGCCCTGCCCCACACTCTGAGCAAGCTTTAGCTCCTCCAATACCAACCACCCCCCATCAAAGTGACAGCTGCAAGTATACCCTGAGGAAACACATGGCTGCTGTCCACATCAACTCCAGTCCTTGCAGCAAAGACACTGGGCACACAGTCGACACAATGATGCTCCCACATAAACACACTCCTTTAAGATCGCAATACCTGTTTCACCTAAATTCAGAGACAGAGAAACACAAGTAAAACGAAAAGGCAAAGGAACCCCAATAGAAAGAGGAAGAGAAAACCCCCGAGGAAAAAAAAAAAACTGAAATAATTAGTCTGATACTGAATTTAAAAAGTTGGTAATAAAAAAGCTAACTGAATTAAGAAAGTATGAATATAAATGCAGATTATTTTAACAAGGAACTAGAAACTATGAAGATGACCCAATCAGAAATAGATAATTCAATCTAAAAGCAATGAATAGCCTGCTAAATGACACAGAAAAATGCATAAGTGATATGAAAGACAAAATGATGGAAGTCACCCAATCAGAGCAACAGAGAGAAAGACAAATGCATGAAAACAATAGCAACACACTAGATTTATGGAACAATATAAAACACGCCCAACTATGCATAACAGGGGTTCCAGAAGGAAGAGAGAGAGAGAAGGTGATCAAAAACATATAGAAGCAATTATTGCTGAATACTTCTCAAACCTAAAGAAGGAAACAGATATCCATGTATAGGAAGCAGAAAGGGTCCCAAACAAGATGAACCCAAACAGACCCACACAAGGATATATCATAAATAAAATTAAAGATTGAATTCTAAAGAGAAAAACAGTCATTTACAAGAGAACCACCATAAAGCAATCAGGTAATTTCTCTGCAGGAAATGTGTAGGCCAGAAATTTCTCAGACAACCAAAAATTAAAAGAATTCAATGAGAGAAGCAGGCAAGATGGCGGAAGAGTAAGACGCGGAGATCACAGCCGTGAAGGAGGAAAGGTTTCCACACACTAGAAGCCTCTTCGCGGGCGGAGACTGTGGGTGGCGGAGGGGGAAGCCCCGGAGCCTCAGAGGAGAGCACAGCAGCGGGGTGCGGAGGGCAAAGCGGAGAGATTCCCGCACGGAGGATCGGTGCCGACCACCACTCACCAGCCCGAGAGGCTTGTCTGCTCACCCGCCGGGGCGGGCGGGGGTTGGGAGCTGAGCCTCGGGCTTCGGTCGGATCCCAGGGAGAGGACTGGGGTTGGCAGCGTGAACACAGCCTGAAGGGGCTAGTGCGCCACGGCTAGCCAGGAGGGAGTCCGGTTGAAGTCTGGAGCTGCCGAAGAGGCAAGAGACCTTTTCTTCCCTCTTTGCTTCCTGGTGCGTGAGGAGAGGGGTTTAAGCGCGCCGCGTAAACGTGCTCCAGAAACGGGCGTGGAGCTGCCGAAGAGACAGGAGACTTTTTCTTGCCTCTTTGCTTCCTGGAGCGCGAGGAGAGGGGATTAAGGGCACCACGTAAAGGAGCTCCAGAAACGGGCGCGAGCCATGGCTGTCAGGGCGGAGAGCAGAGACGGGCGTGGAACGCTAGGGTTGCTGCTGCCGCCACCAAGAGGCCTGTGTGCAAGCACAGGTCACTCTCCAGACCGCCCGTCCCGGGAGCTCGTGCAGCCCACCACTGCCGGAGTCCCGGGATCCAGGGACAGCTTCCCCGAGAGAACGCGTGGCGCGCCTCAGGCCGGTGCAGCGTCACGCCGGCCTCTGCCGCCGCAAGCTCCCCCCGCATCCGTGCCCCTCCCTCCCCCCGGCCTGTGCCAGAGCCCCCGAATCACCTGCTCCTTTAACCCCGTCCTGTCTGAGCGAAGGGCAGACGCCCTCGGACGACCTACACGCAGAGGCGGGGCCAAGTCCAAAGCTGAACCCCAGGAGCTGTGCGAACAAAGAGGAGAGGGGGAGGTCTTTCCCAGTGCATCTGTGGAAAACCTGAATAGACAGCGAAATATCCCAAGTTGAGGAGGTGGACTTTGGGAGCAATATATACTATTATTTTCCCCTTTTTTCTTTTTGTGAGTGTGTATGTGTGTGCTGCTGGGTGAGATTTTGTCTGTATAGCTTTGTTTCCACCAATTGTCCTACGGTTAGTCCGACCTTTTTTTTTTCCTTGTTTTTTAATAGAAATTTTTCTTCTTAATAATAATTTTTTATTTTAATAACTATGCTTTCTCCTAACTTTATTTTTTCTTTCTCCTTTCTTTCTTTCTTCTTCCCTTCCTCTCTTTCTTTCTTTCTTTCCTTTTTTTGTCTCTATTTCATTTATTTCCACTCTGATCTTTATTATTTCCTTCCTTCTACTAACTTTGGGCTTTGTTTTAGTTTCTCTAGTTCCTTTAGGTGTAAATTTAGATCATCTAATGGAGAGTTTTCTTGTTTCCTTTCTTCCTCCCTTTCTTCCTCCCTTCCTTCCTCTCTTCCTTCCTGTCTTCCTCTCCTCCTTCCTTCCTTTCTTGCTTTCTTCCTTCCTCCCTTCCTTTCTTTCTTCCTTCATTCCTTCCTTCCCTCCCTCCTTCCTTCCTTCCTTCCTTTTCTTTACTTTCTATTTTTTCTCCCTGCTATTTTGAGCTGTGTGGATTAAAGGCTCTTGGCGCTCCAGCCAGGCGTCAGGGCTCTGTCTCTGAGGTGGGAGA
>NC_041222.1:52439251-52457693 GCF_002837175.3 Physeter macrocephalus
AGATTGCTTTTGCTATTTGGGGTCTTTTGTGTTTCCATACAAATTGTGAAATTTTTTTTTCTAGTTCTGTAAAAAATGCTAGTGGTAGTTTGATAGGGATTGCATTGAATCTGTAGATTGCTTTGGGTAGTAGAGTCATTTTCACAATGTTGATTCTTCCAATCCAAGAACATGGTATATTTCTCCACCTATTTGTATCATCTTTAATTTCTTTCATCAGTGTCTTATAGTTTTCTGCATACAAGTTTTTTGTCTCCTTAGGTAGGTTTATTCCTAGATATTTTATTCTTTTTGTTGCCGTGGTAAATGGGAGTGTTTTCTTAATTTCACTCTCAGATTTTTCATCATTAGTGTATAAGAATGCCAGAGATTTCTGTGCATTAATTTTGTATCCTGCTACTTTACCAAATTCATTGATTAGCTCTAGTAGTTTTCTGGTAGCCTCCTTAGGATTCTCTATGTATAGTATCTTGTCATCTGCAAACAGTGACAGCTTTACTTCTTCTTTTCCTATTTGGATTCCTTTTATTTCTTTTTCTTCTCTGATTGCTGTGGCTAGAACTTCCAAAACTATGTTGAATAAGAGTGGTGAGAGTGGGCAACCTTGTCTTGTTCCTGATCTTAGTGGAATTGGTTTCAGTTTTTCACCATTGGGAACAATGCTGGCTGTGGGTTTGTCATATATGGCCTTTATTATGTTGAGGAAAGTTCCCTCTATGCCTACTTTCTGCAGGGTTTTTATCATAAATGGGTGTTGAATTTTGTCAAAAGCTTTCTCTGCATCTATTGAGATGATCACATGGTTTTTCTTCTTCAGTTTGTTGATATGGTGTATCACGTTGATTGATTTGCGTATATTGAAGAATCCTTGCATTCCTGGAATAAACCCCACTTGATCATGGTGTATGATCCTTTTAATGTGCTGGCAGGCAGATTCTTAACCACTGCACCACCAGGGAAGTCTTTCACTTTCTTAATGTTGTCTTTTGAATAGAAGTTTTAATTTTAAGGAGTTGAATCTGTTGATCTTTTCCTTTATGTTTTAGTGCATTTGATATCTTGCTTAAAAATGTTTTTCTTCACCTGAGATCATGAGGATACCAGTATTATCTTTCACATTTAGATCTATAATTCTGAAATTGAGTTTTATGTATGGTGTGAGATAGGGGTTCGATTTAATTTTTTCCCCCATTTAGATACCTAGTTGTCCCAGCATCATGATTTAAAAAGACTGTTTCCAGTGCTGTGGAATGCCATCTCTGTTATAGTTTTAGAGTCCATATGTACCTTGGTTCTGTATTGTTCCTTCCTCTGTCTGTCCTTGGGCCAGCACCACACTCTCAGTTACTACAGATTCTGGTAAGTCTCAGTAGTCCTCCTTACACTTCTAGAGTGCTGGCTTACTCTTGGCCCTTTGTATTTCCATATAAATTTTAGACTCTTTCTCAATTACCACATGAAAATTTGTTTGGATTTTGATTCAGATTGCATTGCATATATAGATCATTTTGAGGAATGTTGACTTTGTCACCTTGAGTTTTTTTAATCTGTGTATTTTTCTCCATTTATTTGGGACATTTTTTCTCAATAAAGGTTTATAGTCCTCTCTGTATGTGTGGTTTCTCTCTTGCTTTAGATTTATCCTTTGGTGCTTGATAACTTTTTAAATGATTTAACTTAGAAATAATTTCAAATTTATTGAAAAGTACAAAAATAGTACAAAACTTTTATATACCCTTGACCCCAGTTCCCCAGTTTTTTGACATTTTATCACATTTGCTTTATTATTCTGTCTCTTTTTAAAAATTTTTATTGACGTACAGTTGAATTACAGTGTTGTGTTAATTACTGTTGTACAGGAAAGTGACTCAGTTATACATTTATAGACATTCTTCTTCATATTCTTTTCCATTATGGTTTATCACAGGATATTGAATATAGTTCCTTGTGCTCTACAGTAGGACCTTTTTGGTTTTTTAAAAATACATCCACTTTAAAGAAAATGTATTTTTAAATTTTTGGCTGCGTTGGGCCTTCGTTGCTGCACGCAGGCTTTCTCTAGTTGCGGTGTGCGGGCTTCTCATTGTGGTGGCTTCTCTTGTCGCAGAGCATGGGCTCTAGGTGCATGGACTTCAGTAGTTGTGGCATCAAGCTTAGTTGCTCTCTGGCATGTGGGATCTTCCCGGACCAGGGCTCAAACCCGTGTCCCCTGCATTGGCAGGCGTATTCTTAACCACTGTGCCACCAGGGAAGTCCCTCTGTCTCTTTCTCTCCTCTCTTCCCCTTCTTTTCTTTCTCTCCTTCCTCCCCCACATATATCTTTTCATTTTTTTCTGAACCACTTGAAGAAAAATGGCAAACATAATGCCTATTACCCCTCAGTATGTATTTCCTAAAAACAAGGACACTCTTTTCCGTATATATTGTATACCTACCAAAATCAGAAAATTAGCTTTATTACAGTATTAGCATCTCACCCAAAGTTTCTACTCAGATTTTGCCATTTGTCCAAAATATGTTCTTAAAAGCAAAAACAAACAAAAGACCTTTGCTTCTCCCCTTTTCTTTATAGCAGAATAAGTTCCAAGATCACTCATTGCATTTAGTTGCCATATATTTTAGTCTCCTTTGAATCTGGAAGAGTTTTTCCATCTTTTCTTGTCCTTTATGACCTTGACATTTTTTATGAGAACAGGCCACACACTTTGTAAATGACCCTCAATTTGGGTATATCTGATGTTTCCTCATGACTGGACTGAAATTTTGCATTTTGATGGGAATTCCACACAAGTCATGCTGTATTCTTTGCAGCACATCATCTTAGGAGTTTGTGACATTGATTTGTTCCGTTACAGGTGGTGGTAACTCTTATCATGTGGTTAAGGTGGTGTCTGACCAGCTTTTTCACTGTAAAGTTAATTAGTAATATTTTGTACTTACTAGTAATAAGTAATTAATATGTCTTTTGTAGAGAGATACTTTATCATATCATAAATATCCTGTTTCTCATCAAACTTTCTCCCTCTAATTTAGCATCCATTGATAATTCTTGGTTGAATCCATTAGTTAACTCGGCGGTAGCCAAATGGTGATCTTCTAATTCCATTATTCCTTTTACGTTTATTGACATTCTGTAGTGAGCTAGAACTTTCCTTTCTTCCTTGTTATTTGTATATCCCCTGTATAAGTATGGACTTATGGCTTCCTGTTTGTTTGTTTGTTTTTTGGTGTGGTTTCCTGTTTGATGCAGTGTATATCAGATTTAGTCAGTGGGAGCCCCTTCAGGCTGGCTGCCGAATCCTTTTGACATGTCTTCTTCGTTCTTTGAATATTTCCTTACTTTATGGTACCAGATGTTCCATTCTCATCTTGAGTTTTCTCTTCCACAGTCCTGAAATCAGCCATCCAATCAAGGAGCCCCGGTTCCTTTTAACGGACAGTAGTATTTACAAGTAAAAATTTGGGTGCTAAATGTTCTCACAGGTATGAGAGTTAGGAAGTAGGAGTGTGTGTGTGTGTGTGTGTGTGTGTGTGTGTGTGTGTGTGTGTGTGTGTGTGTGTGTACACCCACACTCCTCATCAGGTTTTTTAATCTGTTGAAACCAGGAGTTCACACTGAATCTTTTCAATTCCAGTCCCACATTTGGAGTTTATTATTCACCTTCCTCCTTTCTGTATTTGTACCTCTCTTCTCCTACAGTGAAAACCTGGCTACATTGTCTTCAACATGTTTACTTATTTACTCAATCCTGTTGTGTGTACCCGTCTCAAACTGCCAGCCACATTCCCAGCCCTGGCGCACCTCAGACAGGTGCATCCTACCCAGGACTGTTTCCCCCTCAGCACCACTCATTCACACCAACTACGATGGCCAAAGCTTCCAAGGGGGCGAGGGCAGTGCTTGAGTTTTCTCTCATTTAGATGTTATGATTAAGTGGTATCTGAAATTTTTTAAAAGTCAACCTTTGAAAACTATTAATTCTCCTTATTTATCTTTACATCCTTTTGGATTTTCTGTGTGTACAATAGTATCATCTACAAATAATGGCACTTCTTTTCCCCCTTTCTAATCGTTAGTCCTTTTATTTTTTTTCTTACCTTACTATACTGGCTGGGATCTCTGTTATAATGCTGAATAGAAATGACGGTCGTAGGTACCATCATCTCATTCCTGATCTTGAGGAAAATTTTCATTGTTTCATCTTTAACTGTGTTTAGTGTTAATAGGTGTTTTTTTTTTTAAGACAGCCTTTATCAGTTTAAGAAAGTTACCTTATATTCCTCATTTCCTGCGAATGCTTTTTATTAATGAACGGATGTTTGATATTATCAAAAGCTTCTTTTTTGTGACCATGAGAGGGGTGGGATAGGGAGGGTGGGAGACGCAAGAGGGAAGAGATATGGGAACATATGTATATGTATAACTGATTCACTTAGTTGTAAAGGAGAAACTAACACACTATTGTAAAACAGTTATACTCCAATAAAGATGTTAAAAAAAAAAGAAAGAATCCAGTAATAAGAAACCTAGCCTAAAACAAATGCTGAAGGGTTTCCTCTAAATGGAGAAGAAGAAATGTAGAGGAAAGGGAAAATTCTAATAGGAAAGGCAAATATATAGAAAGGATGGAAGATCACTTAAATAAGCCAGTACATAGGATTAAAAAATGTGAAAGCAACTACAACTATAATATACAGTAAAGAGATGTACGAAGATGTAAAATATGACATCAAAACCACAAAATGTGGGGGAGGAAAGTAAAAAAATCAGATCGTTTAGAACGTGTTTGAACTTAAATCATTACAAATTTAAAGCAAGTAGATATAATTACGGGTCAATATATATGAGCTCCATGGTAACCACAAATTGAAAACCTACCAATAGATAAAGAAAAACCAAAAATGATAGGAACTAAGGCATATTACAAAAGAAAACCACGAAACCACAATAGGAAATAAAAAAAGAAGAAGAAATGAACAAAGAAGAACTACAAAAACAGAGAAGTTCCTCTGATACCCATCCTGAACATAAATCCAGAGGGGGAAATCGAATTTTATTCAAAGTTCGAAAAATAATTTCAAATTCAACTCAGGTTTGCTCTAAGATGATATGCCCTATGTAACAGTCAATGCATTTCATCTGTTCTTTCTCCATGTTATTAGTCCCTACTGGATTTCCATTAGATCAAATCCCAAATTCCAGTTAACTTTAAGAAAATATAAAGGATGAAATCAATAATAATCTTAAGATAAAACTTTCATCACTACAAAGTTTGAGGATAAAACTGACTTTTAGTTGTATGATACTGGAAATATTTTATGAAATACAACACCACTTCTTAAGATGAATAATCAAGAGAGTTAGAGAATAACCAAAAGGGGTAAGAAATACTGGGATTGAATCTCATTACACCAACGTGTATTGATCTCCTGTTCGATGCCAAACACTACGCTAGGTTAAAAATATAACTGTGCCTGGCACATTTCCTATCTTTAAGGTATTTCAAGTTCATCAAGGGAGTTAGGGGAACATCTAACTACTAAACAGTGTGATAAGTGTATGAATATAGTGTTTCAAAAGTATGGGTTAGGGGTCCATTAATCACGTCTGTGATGACCAAGAAATGACATATGGACTGGGCCTTAACGGATGATTAGACTTTTGCAAGATAAAGGTATGTGTTTTTGAAGAAACAAGAGCACCATAGTTAAAGGTCCTGGAAGGTGATGTATTTGTCAGGCAGGTAACAGGGACAGTGAACTTGTCCATGTGGCTACTGCAGAGAAGTCACATGGGCACAATGTAAGGGACAAACACAGAAAGGTAAGTGAAGGACCTTAAATGCTAAGCTAACCAGACAACAAGGAGAATTACAAATCTTTAAGGAGATGTGTCTTGATAATAATTAATAAAGAGCATTTTTGTCCATTTTACATGTGAGATTAGTCTGATCTTCACAGCAGCCCTAAAAAAAATGTCCTTCGTTTTACAGAAAATAAAATTAAGGCTTACAGAAGATAAATATTTTGTCTAAAATAGGTAGTAAGCGACTCAGCCCTGATTTCTCTCTAGAGGTCACATTTATCTACTCTGCACAGCCACCAACTTAACCAGACTGGTGTTTTAAAAAATAGCTTTACTAGTAGAGCTGAGTGAGAATAAGTTAGAGAGAAGAGATCCTAAAAAACAAAGAGAGGGGTGAAGATGCTGCTGCAATAATCTAAACCAGAAATAACACAGGTTGAAATGAATGCAGAAAGTGGCTGCGGGGAAGGCAGCCTTACCTTGAAGCCAAGAAGCTTGAACTTCAGGGTCCTCACTGGCACAAGCCACAGCCAAGGCACTGGAGGATCCCCAGCAGGACTTCACATGGTCATACACATTTGTAATATTTGGAAACGCATGTGCCACAATGGTTAAGGCTGCTGTGTCTTTCTACTGTGCCTTCAAATCTATCCATTTTTGCTCCTATCCTATGGCATTGGAGAGGCCACCTGTATTTGGCAATCTGGCCAAAGAAATATTTGGGGCATATATTTATCTTGGGAATAGTGGAGTCCATTTATGTAGTTTGCAACAATGCCTTTGCATAAGTAAGTTATGAAAAACAACTCCATCATAAGAAAAGTTGTCAGGAATACTGCTTCGCCAACTCATTCAGCTTTAAGATATGAAGTTTTAAGGCCAGAGGTATGATAATAATATGCAGGTCCACTGTCAGTCAGCACAGGAAGTATGTGGATAGTGGAGGAGAAATAAGACTTGTTCCTCTGAAACAAGTCTGAGGAAAATTCTGAATCATCGTGCAAATAAATTATAAGCAGAGTATCGTGTTCTCCTTGATACTTAGTCAAAAAGGGATGTCAAAAAAGTAATATATTCTGTGAGGTAATAGATCATATACAATTATAAACATGTCATCTACTCTTTTTCTTCCTTTTTGGTGGGAATCAAATAAAATAGGTTTACTCAGGATTTCTGTGTTGTAGGACATAGACCTACAGCAGTACTTCAAAGAGCACTCTCCCTGTGGGTGAAATTGCATGTTTTATGTGGTTTCCCATTTTATCAGATGTATTAGTACATCTGGCACGTCTCTTGACAATGTATGGTGGTCACAGACTAAACAGCAAGTAAAATAGCCACTGACAGAGCAAAATGATGGAACCATACTAGAGGAAACCTAATTATGTTTCCATTCTCTCTATAAAAAAATGTTAATATAGGACTATAGTTATATGAAGAAGTGATGGATGACTATGCGACCAAAAAAAAGTTATGGAATTGTGTCAAGATTTCTTTCCGAATTTTGAAGTATTTGTTAGTCTTTTAAAATGTGCAACTTCTTGTCATTATGCTTAACATTCTAATTAGATATTCACTTTCAAATATGTTTGCACTCTTAAACAGGACCCCAAAATTATAGTAAGTTTTTGTCCTGTAAAACCATGGTTCTCTCTCTTAGTCAAAAGAAAACAACAACAACAAAGAAGCCGGAACATTTGAGAAACTTTTTAAAGATAAACTTGCTCATACTCTGTAATATAATGGAGTGGAGAGTCAGAGAAAATTCCAGGGTGCCTCGCATGGGTTTCTGGGTAGAACATGGAAAATGATTCTAGGTTTGCATGGCAGACAGCTGAATTTCAGAAATATTATGTTTGAGAGGAAATACAGAGGAATAAATATCCAAGAGGATATGCAGGATATATAAGGCTCTGATGTGCAAGAGAGAATAGAAAGTAGTCATATACAATTTTTAAAGACTTTATAATTTTAGAGCAATTTTAAGTTCACAGCAAAATTAAGGGAAGGTACAAAGATATCCTAAATACCCTGCCTTCCTCCACAAAGAACTAGCCTTCCTGATTCTCAACACCCGCCACCAGAGTGGTACATTTGTTAAAATTGATGAACCTATACTGACATGTCATAATCAGCCAAAATCCACAGTTTATACTGCGGTTCACTCTTGGTGTTGTGATTTCATGGGTTTGGACAAATGTATCCATCACTAGGGTATTACACAGAGTATTTTCACTGCCCCCAAAACCCTGTGTGCTCTGCTTATGCATCCTTCCACATCCCTCCAACCCCTGGCCACCACTAATCTTTTTACTGTCTCCATAGTTCTGCCTTTTCTTGAATGTCATGTAATTGGAAACATACAGTATATAGTTCTCTCAGATCTGTTTCTTTCACTTAGGAATTCTCACTTAATATTCCTCCATGTCTTTTCATGACTTTAGAGCTCTTTTCTTTCTAGCATTGAATACTATTCCATTGTTTGGATGCACCACAGTTTATCCATTCACCTATTAAACTACATCTCAGCTGCTTCCAACTTTGGTCAATTATAAAGAATGCTCTATAAACATCTATATGTAGTTTTGGTGTGGGCATAAGTTTCCAGCTCCTCTGGATAAACACCAAGGAGTGGGATCACTAGATTGCATATTTAGTTTTATAAGAAACTAACGAACTGTTTTCCAAAGTGGCTGTAACGTTTTTATTTCCTATAAGCAATAGATCAGAGTTAATGCTGCCTCACATGCTCAGCAGCATCTTGTGGTAAGTGTTCCATATTTTGGCCATTCTAATAGGTGTGTCGAAGTATCTCACTTTCATCTTAATTTGTATTTCCCTAATGGCATATGATGTGAAGCATGTTCTCACATGCTTGCCATTTGTGTATCTTCTTTGGTGAGGTGCAGGGCCTTTGGCCCTTTTTTTTAAAGTGGGTTCTTTGTTTTCTTATTATTGAGTTTTAAGAGTTCTTTGTATACTTTGACTAACAGTTCTCTAACACATGTGTCTTTTATAAATATTTTCTCCCAGTCTGTGACTTGTCTTTTCATTCCCTTGCCATTGTAATTTGTAGAGTAGTCATATAAATTTGAGGAAAATAAGCATTTGGAAATAGCTCCAGCTAAAAAAATGTATGAGAATGCCCAGAGAGGAAATGGACAGTTGGAAGAGGTGAATAGAATGTGCAAAAACCAAAGAGTATCGAATATGAGGATTGGGATAAGGATCTAAAGGATGTCCAAAAAGGGAAAAAAAATCAGAAAGGTAGGCAAAGTATTTGTAGAGTGCTGAATATGGAAACTAAAGCCAGAAAGGACTTCAAAACAAATCTTCAAGGTCTTCAGGGATGCAAGGACAATGAGGGCTAAGAAAAAGACATTGATTTTAATATATAAGACCCTACTGGTAAAGTCACTATCAATCAGGTTTTCTGAAGTTATTGAGATTAAACTCTGAATATAATTATTTAAATAGTAAACAGGAGATATGAGAGCAAAGGCAATGGACTCACTCTTTAGTTTCAAATAATATGAGCTCAATTTTATAATTAAAAAATATAGGGATTTCCTTGGTGGTCCAGTGGTTAAGATTCCACCTTCCAGTGCAGGGGACATGGGTTTGATCCCTGGTTGGGGAACTAAAATCTCACATGCTGCGGGGCAACTAAACCCATGTGCTGCAACTACTGAGCCCGTGAACCACAACTAGAGAAGCCCGCACACCACAACTACTGAGCTCTTATGCTGTGCAGCCCGCGCACCACAACTATAGGAGCCCATGTGCCACAACTAGAGAGAAGCCTGCAACAAAGAGCCTGCAAGTGCCGCAACAAAGACCCAGCACGGTCAAAAAATATATATGTATACTTATATAACACACCTATGCTCTGTTTATAATATAAATAAATGTTTATATTATATGTAAATATAATGAGTGACTTTAAACCAAAATGCTAATACTTTTACCTCTAGGTAAAGAAATTTTGTTGTTTTTAATTTTTTTGAGTGTTCTCCAAATTTTCTACCATAAATGGATTTGCTTTTATAAGAAAATACTATATAAATAACCAATTTATAGAATATGTATTAAACATTTATAAAATATATTTATAAAGTATAAATATATATATAAAGCAACTAGTTGTTGCTTAAGGAAGAGGCTGATGTTTAAGAGAGTCTATGTTGAAGAGAAGGTGCTGGAAAATAGGGTAAGGACGAAAGATGAACAAAAAGGGATACCAGAGGAAGAATCTAGACAAATGGAAGAAGGTAGACTAAATAATGCAAATGTAAAGGGGCTAGCTTCAATAAAAATGATCATTTCCTCTCATAAAATGGGGAAGGAAGGAATAATGTAGTTAGAAAATGGTGGATTTAGGGTGAAATGGAAGTTAAATGGTTAAAGTCTGAATGCACTGATTTTCTGAATATAAAAGATTCAGATGTTAGCAAAATTTGAAAAGGTCAAAAGAGTGTTGGAGTCTCATAGAATAGCCACTAGAGAGAATAGACAAGGGAGGAAAACACAACAAAGAAAACATTTACCAAGTATAATTGATGGCCCATGCTGAGTCTGACAACCACAAATTTTAATGGAGCAAATTAATGTTGTTAGGCTATTTTCTCCAATAGCATGTAGCAGCCTAGAAGCAGAAACGGAGAAAAAGTGGATGTTTGGAATACGTCATATATAAAGAAGAGTCAACAAGAAATAAAGTATTTCTCAAGACAGCAGAGGAAATGACCGATTTGTGAGCCAGGCCCAGCAAAGATGGAAGTAAAACCAGTAAGAATCTTTGGAAATAAAGAGAGAACCAGAGATTAGAACTGTATCACCCAAATTACCAAAGTGTGATGGGTGGCAAACTGATCCTAAGAGATAGTGAAGGAAAAATATTTTGTAATCAAAGTTGGAAAATTTTACATATTAGAACCACATCATAGGAATTCATACAGCGTAAGAGTATAATAAAAACTATATGGGGCTTCCCTGGTGGCGCAGTGGTTGAGAGTCCACCTGCTGATACAGGGGACACGGGTTCGTGCCCTGGTCTGGGAAGATCCCACATGCCGCGGAGCAGCTGGGCCCGTGAGCCATGGCCGCTGGGCCTGCGCGTCCGGAGCCTGTGCTCCGCAACGGGAGAGGCCACGGCAGCGAGAGGCCCGCGCACCGCAAAAAACAAAAAAAACCAAAAAAGAACACTTAGAAACACAGGGAAAAAAGAAATTGATTAAATCTGCTTTGAAGTACAAATAGAAACCTCTTGTAGTCTGCAAATATCCTTGCTCAACTATTCCTAAACAGGACTAACCACTTGAAATTCCTAAATTACACATCAAGAAAAAATTATGTTATACATATGTGTGTATGTGTATATATATATATATATATATATATTTAATTGCAAAAATATCTGTATCAAAATAAACAGAGTAAAATTTCCAGAGTACAATGCATTTGGAAAATCCTGCATTCTACATCCCTTTTGGATTATCTTAAAGTCCACTTGTGCTATAAAATGTCTGAGATATACTGAGTTTAGAAAAAAAGAATTCACTTTAGTTTTATTTAACATTCCTCAAACTTATATGAACTTGGAGCCATTTGGGAAAAAAAGAAACTAGAGTGACCTGGAATCAGAGATTCCTTCAGAGAAAATGGCAACAGCAAAGGATCACCTCATTATTTTCAAAGTACCTTGAAATATTCACAACTGTAAAATACAGACCTGTAAGTAAGAATGCATGATCTGAAAGTAGATGGATGAAAGGATCATGTCTATAGGCCATGAGTTTCTGGAATACAGAAACCATTTATTTGATTTTTGTTGCTCAGTCTAACACATAGAAAATACTCAGTAAATGAATTTTGGCTGTTTGAGTGGTACTTCATTGATATTAGGTGTTCAATTATACTTTGCCCAGTTTATGTAGTGTTGAAAGGTCCATGAATATATTCTAAAGATCATACTTACTATTTACGTGTCAGTAAATGTGGTCATCCATATTTCCAGCTGATAATGAAACATTTACCAATCAAATCTAAAGCTTGCAAAGCAATAGTCACTCAAAACTTTAATGAACATTCTTAAGAGATATGCAACACAAGCATTTATATCTTTAATACAAGGAGATAAATGATTAGTAGAGCTTTTTGATAACTGCTCAGGCATAATCTTTTCTTCTATACTAAGAGTTTAGAATGCATTTAAATAAGAAAGACTTATAGATGAAAGAGCCACTTGACTGATTCTTTTTTTTTTTTCCATTTAAAAAGAAATAAAGAATTGGACACATTTAAAAGTCATCTATCAAGAGTAAATATTAGGCACTTCCATCATCTAACAAGTCTAAATTTTAAAGGTCTTTTAGTAACAAATATAAATGAGAATTTGTTTTTAAATGGTGAGTTCCCAGAACACATTCATAGTAAGGAAAATGCTTTCATACACATAAGTCCTTTCTGATGAAGTAAAGCACCAGCATAAAGCTTTTCTCTATGTTTCATCAAGTCTAAGCAAGCTAAAGAGGATTTTAAAAAGTCTCTTCAAATACCAAAGAAGAATGAAAATGTGCTGTACTTAAACTCCAAAGGGATTTTTCTTTTGTCAAAGGCTGTCCTTCCATAACCTACTCTGAGCTTAAAAATCATGTGAATCTCAGTGTGTCTCTCATTACATCCCTTTGGTTGTTAATTTTAAGTAACCTGTAGAAAGGTGAGTTTCTCAAAGTAAACAAAGGAGGCATCCTTGTAGCCTTTGGAGAGTAAGTTAACAAAACTTTTGCTGGATTAAGAAAATTAGCTTCATTTGTGATTGTGAGCCTCAAGTTCCATTTTATCGACTGATTTATCAAAAATCATTTTAAGTTTACAAGGTTTAACAAGTCCACTTGTTAGAGAAGACACTTAAACTACTGGTTTTTAAACAAAAAGAAACTAAGTAACTGTCTCTCAAGAAATTGGTCAGGCCATTGCATGACTTACAGAGTTCCCTATATCAGAGAGATGCTTTTTATGGCATTTTCATCAGAATACATTTTGGTAGAAAACTCAAACACATAGTACTCACTATCAAAAGACCATAATGATTAGAGTTAATGGTTATGGTTCAGTTTACCTGAGAATAGAGTCAGCCTGAGTAATTTTCAAAATGTAAGGACACAGAATAACAATTTGATGGATGTTGAGAAAAATAGTCTATTTCGTTCTTAGACTCTGAAGTCAACTCACTCCATAACATAAAGCAATAATGTGCTCCTCAGGTAACTGCATAACCCAAACTTAATGTCTGGGCTCCAGCTGTGAAAAGTTTGATGTTCTAATATTTGGGTCATCTCTACTTTTTAATCTCTCTGTTCTACATCCTAGAGGTCACTTACATACATATGTTCAGGGATTGTTTGTGAGTAAGCCTAACCATTTAGTAACTAACCTCACTAAACTATAAAGCCTAAGACTTCAAGAATTGATTCTTGTATTCAACTGTGCATCCCCAATATCTAGAAGAGAGTGTGGCTTATACTTGGTTTTCAATAAATAATTTTTGTGGAGCTATACCCATTATTCTTTTATCTTATAGTCTATCAGGACCTCATATATATATATATATATATATATATATATATATATATAAACAGAGAGAGAGAGAGAGAGAGAGATGAGGGGCTATTTACATGCACACAAATACACCTCTATATAAATATATACATAAAAATATGAGGCTATATACATATATTTTAAAAAATTTGGACTACCAGATACTACACTGATCATATTTAATTATAAACAGGGATGGTCAGGTAACCAAATATACTATTGGGTTGGCCAAACAATGCCTTCAGCTTTTAAGGAAAAATAAAAGACACACTTTTCATTTTCACCGAGAACTTTATTGAACAACGTATTTGCCCTTTTGTTCCACTACTTTCTGCCATTTTTCAGGCAACTTCATAATTCCATCTTTCCAAAACATTTTATCTTTTTGAGCAAAGAACTGATCCAGGTGCCTCTTACAGTCTTCCAGGGAATTGAAAATTTTTCCATCAAGAGAATTTTGTAAAGACCGAAATCAATGGAAATCTGAAGGTGAAATGTCTGGTGAATATGGCGGATGAATCAGAACTTTCCAACCAAGTTGTAACAGTTTTTGCCTGGTCATCAAAGAAACATGTGGTCTTGCATTACCCTGATGGAAGAGTATGCGTTTTCTCTTGACTAATTCTGCACGTTTTTCATCGAGTGCTGCTTTCAGTTAGTCTAACTGGGAGTAGTACTTGTTGGAATTAATCAGTTGGTTTTATGGAAGGAGCTCATAATAGAGGACTCCTTTCCAATCCCACCATATACACAACATCACCTTCTTTGGAAGAAGACCGGGCCTTTGCTGTGGTTGGTGGCGTTTCTTTTCGCTTGCCCCACCATCTCTTCCATTCCACATTATTGTACAGTTTCCACTTTTCATCACCCGTCACAATATGTTTTAAAGATGGAACATTTTCATTACATTTAAGTAGAGAATCGCATGCAGAAATACAGTCAAGAAGGTTTTCATTGCTTAACTTATGTGGAACCCAAACATCAAAGCAATTAATATAACCAAGCTAGTGTAAATGATTTTCAGCAATTGATTACGATATTTTGAGTATGTCGGCTATCTCCCGCGTGGTGTAACGTCGATTGTTCCCAATTAATGTCTCGATTTGATCGCTATCAACTTCAACTGGTCTACCCAACCGTGGAGCATCATCCAGCGAGGAATCGCCAGCACAAAACATCGCAAACAACTTTTGACACAATTAGTCACAGTACCTTCCCCGTACACTGCACAAATCTTTTTTTTTTTTTTTTGCATTTCGGTTGCGTTTTTACCTTTCTTGAAATAAAAAAAAAAAGATATGTCGAAAATGTTGCTTTTTTTCTTCCATCTTCAATATGAAAATGGCTACACAAAAATTCACCAATTTTGATGTCTTTTTTTTAAATGCATGCTGATATGACAGCTGTCACAATACAATCTAACAAAATTGTTTTTAATGAAGCTAAAGACAACTAAGTGCTACTAGAGCCATCTTACGGAAAAAACTGAATGAACCTTTTGGCCAACCCAAAATTATTAAACCACGCAGAATTTACTTTGAAAACGTACCTCCATAAAGTTTAATACAATCAAGCAAAACCTTTCTAAAACATACCTTACTGCATATCCATTTCTGTTTAATGATTATAAATTCCAGAATCTATCATGAAGAAAACGTGTTGCCAAAATATAAGGATTATGCAAGTAGAAAAGATATGTCAAATCACTTGAAACGTCAGGGGAATATTAAGCAAGTGATTTGGGGGAAATACTCATGTTAATACTTCCCTCATTTAAATGAGCTCTCTGATAAACAAGGTAAGTCAGTAAAATGTTAAGTGGTAATCCTCATTGGTTGTATAAAAATGTCAAACTCTTGTAAGAAACACAAAATATTTCATCGTTCTCGATATTATTGCAGAACTCAAGAAACTACTTTTTTCATTAGATTGTCTCTTAATATCTGCAATTCAGAAATAATTATCTCTTGTCTCTTATATCAATGGGACATTACATCCACCAACAGTTAGCAGCAGTTTTTCCTTTTTTTTTCTTTTTTCTTTTTCTTTTTCATTTCAGATACAGCAGTAAAATTTCCACTCACCAAAGTGACCTTCCAGTATAGATGAAACCTGCTGGCCAGCAAGGTTAGCACTGTTTTAATTAAGAAGCTTACGATGAAGCATAACTGGTGCCTTCTTAATTTCTAGGATCTCTGCCTAGTGTGCCAATGGCAACTGTAGTGGGAAAATATAATTTTTTTAACTTACAAATGCAGTTTTGGGGGGTGGGGGAGGAGGGGAAGCTACCTGGGAAGGGACTGTTTTTCCCACTTATTAAACGTGAAAGTACATAGCAAATCAAAAAAGAGAAACTGATTATTAAAGGGAGCTCATGAGTGTTCTGATAGCAGACTTTAAGTATTTTAACTGGACATAAGAGCCTGACATAGCACTCTTACAATAAATTAGAGAAGGCAGGAGATCTAGGTTTTATTTAGTGTTACACCATCTCAGAAGAGATTTTCAGGCACCTATCTTAACTGAGTTCTTTTATCTGAAGAAGGGAAGCAGGACTAGGACACATACAAATGCCTGCTACATTCCAATGTTAAAATTTACACAATCAGAAATAAAGTGTTTTTTTTAATGCACAAAGGTTATCTTATCTGATAGTTGTTTTTGATCAGCTTCTAAACCCAGAAAGAACTATTTTTCACTAGAAATAAGTACCATAATCTATGTTCAGTCCCACCCTTCTACATTCACTTCTCTCTCTCTCTCTCTCTCTCTTGCGCTCTCTCTCATAGAGTTATTTTAGCTGAAAGAAGCTACATTTCTGGAATAGGACAAGATAATTATGTAATTGTGCAATATTTCATGACATGGTACCACACTATACTTCATTCCCCACCTCTAAAGCCCACCTGTGAGTCAGCATCCCAAAGCAATTGAACCATACATTAATGTATCTGCAACACAAATAACTGATTTCTAAAAATGTTAAAAAGTAAATTTGCTCTCTACTGACGTCATGATTTCATGAAAGTATTCTAAAACTACTATAGTATAGAAAATTTGATACAGCCTTTAAATGACACGACAAATTTTCAGTTAGAAAGGTACAGTCACCTTCTCTTGACTATTTTAAGGTAAAAATCTTTCAATTATTATGTCACTCAGTGCTTAGCATGATGTAGGTGGCTCAATAAATATTTAATGAATACATAAATTGTTAATGATTTAGGGAGAGAACTTACATTAAAAACCTCATGAATAAAAAGGCACATAATCTAAACAAGGCTTGTAGTTTTAACACAACACTTTCTGCTTTAGCATACTACGTACTTGGAAGAGACAGGCAAGGTGAATTTTTTTATATATGAATTATTTGAATATAATTTGGTGACAAAATAGAATTTTAAATCTTGTTTAATTTTACCATTTTTACATAGGCATTTGAAGTATTTATTGCATAGAAAAAATTGACAATTATCATGATATATAAGTAGCTGTCCTAAAGGTTAATGATTACATATAAATTTTGTTTTAAAATTAGTAATAATACTGTACACTCATAAAATACTGTGTAGTTTATACAGTGCCATTATGTAATATCTAAAGTGATCACAGACACTTTGCAGTTAAATATGCACATTCCCATTTTAATGAGTAACAATATCATAGTAGTTAGGACCACAGGCTCCATGGCCAGGCTTACCTAGGTTTGCACCCAATTCTACTATTTGCTCTGTGGCCTTGAGCAAATGTCTCAACATTTGCAAGCCCCGAGTGATATAAACAACCTCACAATGTTCATTTAGGGTTGCAAGAGTTAAGGCATGAAGTGCTTAGCTCAGTGCTCTTCACTGAGCAACCGTTCAGTAATGATCTCATTAGTCACTGTTAGTAAGGGATTGGACTACTGGTTAACTGACTTTCTGGGCAACAACAGTGGTAGAACAGAGGCAGCAGAGGTAGAACAGTGGTGAACAAAGTTTAAATTTAAGGCAGTCTGACTTGACAGATTTTGCTCTCAGACTAATACTCTACCAGCTCATTTAAGTGGAAATCAAGCCAACTGTAAAAATGCTATCTGCAGAAACACTTTTAGATAAATTTTCACAAAATAAAATGTGTAATTTAAATATTTAAAACCCTTTTCATCTATTTTAACTTACAGTTTATACATATTGAGATTTCTCACTTTTATGCATTCATTATTTGTGCTAGAAAAGCTATTTGTCAGTGAAAACAAGACGCTAACTTTTTCAGCTTAAAAAGCAATTTGGTTAAAATGGTACTTAATTGCTCTATTCACAAAGGAAGAATGACCTTTCAAATATGTGTATCAGCCTCTTACTCATGAACATTAATGCTTCTCTTAAACTCAAAAAAGTACTCTTTTATTGAATGAAAAATAGAGCTGAAGAGCACCATCATCAATGGACTTCTGTAAGGGAACACAAGAAGCTGGAGAAGAAAATAAAGTAGGATAGAAATACACAATATAATGAACCTTAAAGTGAGCCAAACTAATATATTCACTCAACACATAGTGGAGTATAGAAGTAGCTCTTAGAGGGAATTGTGATTCTTATCCTAAAAAGGTTCACAATGCAGAGGCTATTAGATAAAAAGCATTACTGGGGAGCAGATTTAAATGAGATGGGGGTAAATTTACAGCAGCAAAGAGTGATTTATGGATCTTATTTGAAGGGTTATTGGAATTACTAACGATTGGGCAAGCAGGTAACAATCTCTCAGTGGTGTTGTGACTGATACCCTGTATACACGCTTATTTATATTGGGTTGGCCAATACAATATTCCTGATCCTCTTCTTATTAACACTTCCTGACTTTTGTTCAGATAAGGACTAAAAATCCACCGATATCAAAGAACAGGTGGGTAAGAGATTCAGAATAACTGAACCATGAGAAGTCTCCTGGGAAGCTTGTGGGAAGATCTCAAAGAAAAGGCGGGGTTCCCTGGTGGCGCAGCGGTTGAGAATCCACCTGCCGATGCAGGGGACACGGGTTAGTGCCCCGGTCCGGGAG
>NC_041222.1:52457792-52498995 GCF_002837175.3 Physeter macrocephalus
CCCCGCAACGGGAGAAGCCACAACAGTGAGAAGCCCGCGTACCGCAAAAAAAAAAAAAAAAAAAAAAAAAAAAAAGGCAAGAGCAGTGCGAGAAGATAGATTCTCTGCTCTGAATTCCCCTGTGGCTGAACTGACACTGGCAACGATTTAGCTTTCTTTGTCATGAAAATATATGAACTCCAGTTTGTTTAAGCCACTCTTAATCAGATATTTATGTTTAAAATTGTTTACAACTATTGCACACTCCATAGCCATTATGGATTAGAAGTAACAGAGATTAAAGATTAATTGAAGAAGTGGATATGAAGGGAATATGGTGCCTCTTATGTTGGATATACGTTTGAGGTTGTAATGGAATATTCGTCAAGTTGGAAATTATAAAATATATATCAAGAGGCAGATAAACAACGAAGGTATTAATGTAAAATTCAACTGCAGATTTGAAACACAAGATAAAACTGTGGAAATGAATAGAGAGTCAAAAGAGAGTAAAGAGCCTTGGCAATGTTTACCATTAGGAGGCTGAATAGAGAAGTGAAGTCAGTCAAAGAGTAAGAAAAATAGATTTGACCATGGAATATCGCTGTCTAATTAGAAAGTGTAGTCATATTTGTAGAGACCAAATCATCAGGAGTCATTTGCAATGGATGCACCATTCAATCTTTAAGAAACCAATGGGAACAAACAGCAGTGTTAAGTATTGCTGCCAAAAGGATTTCTAGAGACCTCGAATGTTGGGTGGGGAGGGCCATGCTGTCCCTTATGTCTGTTATATTATCCACTGTCCATTGTCCTTCACTTCTACTTCTATCTACAACCTCAGCTACAGTGGTTCCACTTGTTCTTCAGTCATTAAGTATAGAAATCTTATCCTTTATCAATCCTTCTGCATTACATAATTATACTTACTAGTACTAAGAGTGCATTAGTATAAGTCAATTTGTCTGTATACCCTATGGATACACACACACTCACATATCTATTCCTATATGAAATAGGTCTTTTTTTTTTCTTAAAATTTTTATTGGAGTATAACTGCTTTACAATGGTGTCGCTGTCTAATTAGAAAGTGTAGTCATATTTGTAGAGACCAAATCATCAGGAGTCATTTGCAATGGATGCACCATTCAATCTTTAAGAAACCAATGGGAACAAACAGCAGTGTTAAGTATTGCTGCCAAAAGGATTTCTAGAGACCTCGAATGTTGGGTGGGGAGGGCCATGCTGTCCCTTATGTCTGTTATATTATCCACTGTCCATTGTCCTTCACTTCTACTTCTATCTACAACCTCAGCTACAGTGGTTCCACTTGTTCTTCAGTCATTAAGTATAGAAATCTTATCCTTTATCAATCCTTCTGCATTACATAATTATACTTACTAGTACTAAGAGTGCATTAGTATAAGTCAATTTGTCTGTATACCCTATGGATACACACACACTCACATATCTATTCCTATATGAAATAGGTCTTTTTTTTTTCTTAAAATTTTTATTGGAGTATAACTGCTTTACAATGGTGTGTTAGTTTCTGCTTTATATCAAAGTGAATCAGCTATACATATACATATATCTCCATATCTCTTCCTTCTTACATCTCCCTCCCTCCCACCCTCCCTATCCCACCCTTCTAGCTGGTCACAAAGCACTGAGCTGATCTCCCTGTGCTATGCGACTGTCTTGTTCACCACTGTATTCCTGGGAAGAATGATTTGAGTGAAACAATTCTGATTAAGGAATCTCATAACTTGGTAATTACCACCACCAGCCTCCTCAACTTGTCTGTCCTGTTTGGCCTGGAGTAGTTTATAACACTGACATGGGAGGGAGCATAGGATTGTGCAAAAAGGTCTGATTTTGAAGCAAAACAAATCACTTTCTAATCCTGGATATTCCACTTATTAGATTTTGGCTTCAGGGAAGCTACACAACTATTTTAATCCCTTGATAATCCTTCTATTAAAATAGAGATGGTACTAGCTTTCTCCTCTATTCTTCAGGATTATAATAGTCTTAGAGAAAATACATATATAAGAGCTGGTCTACTGTTGGAACACAAATTGGAGGTAAACTGTGGTCAAAACTGGTAAGTAGAAGCTGTGGTGGTCTTCAGTGATGCTGATCTTAACTTACATATTTTATGTTGCCTATATGATTTCTACCACTTGAGAAAACTTCTTATACCAGGACAACTTATTTCAAAGAATAGTCTTTGTTGTAGGGGCATCATTACAGCCTATAAAAATTACTGAAATATTTGCTTCCTTCACCAGTCTGAGAGAAGCTGACAAATTTCATGTCTAATCATCCATCTTGTTTTATGCTAAACAAATTTTCTGTTAAAAAATCTAAACCAATACATTTAAATTTAGGAAATGTTTTTTCATAAAGACTTGTTAATGGCTATTGCCACAGTAAAACAAGCAAAATTTATCTTTTATTGGAAACATCTTCATCCAAATCAACCACTTTACATATTTAATAAATAGCCTTATGTTTTACCACAAATGAGCTACCAAGTGTTTCATAATTGCTAAACTGCTTTGTTACATTTATATAAATCTATTTGAATATAATATATTCCTATGAACATATTTTAAAGGACCATTTGCCCCCAAAATGCCTTATTGGCTGAAAAACAGAAAAGACCTTTTGCATATTCTGAAGCAGCTAAACAACATGTTGTTAAACTTTTTCAGGATGTCTGATCCCAAGATAACACTAGTAGCTAAAGCACCATCACTACTGAAGTTGTTTGTAAGGTGCAAATCTATAGTAATAGCTGGGGAACTGGAAAAAAAATTCTGCAACATCAAAGGTGGATCTCGATTATCCTATGCATGAAATAATAAACACTATCATACTGAGATGAGAAAAATCTCACAATATTAATGATAATAATGAAGAAAAAAAGTTAGTTTATTTTCTCTTAGTGGGACAATTAACGGGAAATATGGACTCTTTAACTGCAGATTATTAGGTTACATGAGTAACTGTTGCATTAGAAAATCTAATCAGTAAGATGTAAATAAGCAAATTACCAGCTGTCTAAAACATTACCACTATCAAACTAAATGAGCTTCCCCTAGGCAAGCTAACATTGCTTTTGCCTGAAGGCCAGACCAAATATGAATCATGAGGAAGATAAGTCATATAAATAAAATAGCTTTTAAATTAATTCTTTCTGAATAGATAAACTTGAAAAATAAACTTTAAAACTCATTTCTAAAGCTGGTAACAACAAAGTAACTGTGATGATGGCTGACTACCGTAGGCCAGATTGAGTATTCCTCAATGACCTCTCACTTCTTGCTTTTAAATTAACATAAATATGATTATATAATATTGAATTGACTAGTACACATAGCTATCCCATAGGGAAGACTAAAATGTGATTTTCAACATGAAAAGTTGTAGATAAAAGCAGTGTGGTGATTTGTATGTATTTGCTGAACTGGAAGTCAACTGTTTAATGCTACCTTGGCTAACTACTCAAAAAAATTGATTCAGTAATGTCTTTAGAGGCCAAATATACAAGGTATATATACACACATATTTTCCCATCCTGACAACTTTATCTTGCCCACTATTTACACAGATACACCCCTAAAAGAATTGAAAATAAAATATTAAAGGTATTTAATTTTGCTTTTATTTAATCTGATTATTTACAGTATTTTTGTCCATCCATTATCTGTAGGAAGTAAAATGAATGGGTTGAGGAGTGAGGGGGACCTTCTGTAAAGATTTTGGGGAAAAAAAAAAAAGGAAAGAAAAGTGCCCATTTACAAGAGTGTCTTGAAATTACATTGGTTTCTGTATCAGTGTCAAAAAGTCAAGAGTTCCACCTGAAGGTTAAACAAATTTAAAGTTAGCCATCTGAGTCTCAGGGAAACTCGGGAAGTTGTGCCTGCCATTGTGGGGCTAGTTAACAAGATCAATGTGAAGGACAAACGATCATCCTAGGGAATGCTAGGGGTATTTTGGAAATGGAGTTTAAATTTGATCTCTTAAAGGACTTCCTTCAATATGGTTACAGGGACTGACCTTGGGGAAAAGAATTTAATGTGTTACTTTTAACTTTGTTTTTTTTTTTTTTTTCACAATGCCCTATCAGCTTGTTTGGGGACTCTACTTGACTAACCTCATCCTTAGTTGTTAACCTCATCTAGCTGCCCGCCAAGACTCACTGAAGTAGTGAATACAAATATTCTAAAAGAATGCATTTTTTAATGGAGACCCTCACCAGGTGTCACTTAGACTTGAAGAAATGGATGAGATGGGTAGTGCCCTAATAGGTAACATACAGTTGAATAATGAAGCTTCACAAAGTGATTAAATGAGCTTTCTGGGGCTTTAGGAGGCTGGAGGCAAAGGTATTAGTAAGTAACACCGAGACACTGACTCTGCCTCCCCAGATCCTCACATTTTTTCCCCAACTTGAGAAGTATATTTACTGATGCTGATTTTGGCTGGAGAATAAGCAAGAATCAGATCTCTATTTCTTTTTAAAGGTTTACATGGTATAAATTCCCCCAGAAGAGGGATGAAACCCAAAGTGAATTTACAGAGGTTAAGAACTGCACTTTTCAGATTCTATATCATTCTACCCTGGGGTTAAGAACTTAGGTGAAATGATTACCGATTTCTGCTTCACGTAAATATGTAGTGCTGTTATATCTGTTGTGTCTTCCTTCTGTCACTTTTAAAAAAGTGTTTAACTCCAGTTAAACCCCAAATTTAGTTTAATTTTATTGTATGAGTGATGAGGGTGGAGGTAAGTAGGGGCTGGTGGTAGGGGTCTGCTCACACATATGTGTGAGTGTTTCCTCCTAGCCAATTTATAGCCTAACCTGAACCAGCATATCTATTGTGTTGGGAGCTTTTGAAACCTGTCTGAATATTCCTTAGAGATATAGCTATATAGAGATTATCATGTTTGGTATCCAGAATCAGAGAAGTTGAAGAAAAAATATACATAACCCATACTATATATATTATCCACAGGCTATTTATTCTCTCTGCTATGTTTTCTTTTTAGGCATAAAAAATACTGGTATTAGTAACCACATGCATTTTAAGCATTTTACATCCATTATTAAATATAACATTACCAACAATTCTCTAAAATACATTTATATTATTATTCTCATTTTACCGATGACTTTGAGAGGTAAGTACATTGGCCAAGACTGCAAAGCTAGAAAGCAATAGAGCAGGGATTTAAATTTAAATAAGACCAAAGGTTTTACTCATCAATTCCAAAAATAAAGGCAGTGTATGTGCATGCACGTATATGTATGTGTGTGAGTACATAGTTTTCCTGACTTATGACTTACATACATTTGAAATTTGTAGGCTAAGATGTGAAATATCTGTGACTGGAGTCTCAAATCCTTTCAGCACTTTTTGGAGTAAATATCACCCTACCTGTATATTTGCTCAAAAGCAATTATGATGAAGCCATAATAACCCTACATTCATCACATAAACTTCATGAAGATGAAAATTTAACTGAAATAACAACCCTCAAATGTCATCATATTGTCTATTTTTTCTTCCCTTCTTTTCCTTGTTAAATTATGGATAACTTTATTTTGAAAATGTATTCTGGTTCATTAAATATTTTTAAAATACTACTCAAATATATGTTCATGATAACACTTAAGATAATCTCAACTTAAACATATTATTTATCCTCTGTCTACTCCCAAATGTACTGTCAATACTTTCTTCATCATTCATAACTTAAATTTCTTTTTAACTAAACTACACAATATCAAATTAGAATTTGGCCTAATACAGTATTTTCTAAATGCCATATACTTGAGAACTAATAATTTCTGTCGTATCACATACCTACCATCCATACTATAATTTACCTGCTGTTTTAATTGGCTGCTTTATTACAGGAATGGAGCTTTATATTGCTGCTGTAATGAAAATCAATGTAACTTTTCATTGTTTTGACTTAATCATAAAAATAAACACAGTCAAAACAAAAGCATATTATTAAATTTTAGTTAGATATCTTTGAAATCGAGCATGAGACCTATTCTTTTTGTTAAAAACAAAATTATTGGAAATACGTGGGTTGCTAAAAATATGCTAGTATAAAAATAAGTATTTCTTCTTAAGAATCTGAAGCAGGGAATAAGGTAATAACTTTCTCAATATGTGGTTTAAATTTACTGAGATGATTTTGTGTGTCTCAAGTGGAAGTAATATTAATGAACATTTAAAATCTTGTCTGATAAATCAAGGTTGATCACAAAATACAAACTGTTTTAAACTAGCATTCAACACCTGGTAAAGGTCCAGAAAAAACCTTGAATTAAGACAGTGACGAAATTGGGCTGTGGGAACCACATGATGTGAATTTGAATTCTTACCCTGGAACTTATTAGCTATGATGTCTTATATAAAACTGCATTAACCTATCTGAGCCTGTTTCCTTATTTGTTAGCAGCCATTGATTTTAGAACTCAGTTCTAAAATCTGTTAATTTGTAGTTGCAAAATGTAATTATCTATCATTTCTATTTTATCTGGTGGGATACTTTTTAACAAGACATATCCCCAGTCTGCTACTTTGTTATCCAATGGTAGAGTCCATTTAAGAAAGTCACGATAAATGTTTGATTCTTTTATTTAATATACTAGGTTTCAAGATAATTTAATTGCTGCACATTCTCTGAAGGAAAGCACTGAATTTTTAAAATATCATTTATACTCATAGATTTACATGGGTGTGATAAATTTCCATTCATTGCAATGACTAATTTATTAATTGCAAATTAACTCAATAGTGGCCTCTTCAAGTTATTTTCCGAATTCTTTTGACATGAACCTAGAGTTCTTTATAGCTTGCTATCTGGTTTGAAAAGACATCTCAGACTCATCTTGTCCTAGACCTGTCATTTCTCCAAGAAACCTTGGTTTTCTTTAGTGGGACATGATATTTCAGTAACATAATCTGGGTGCTACATAGATACTAACTGCTACTGGCTCAGTGATTGCATCTTGGTCTTTACAGCAGAAGAGCTAGGATGGACACACACACACACACACACACCATATATATATATATATATATATATATATAAAATATATATATTAAATATATATATACATACACACATGTATATACACACACGTATATATATACACACACACATATATACACACACAAGCATATATCAATGTAGTTTTCAAGAAAAAAAATTCTTAAGTTAATACTAATACTTTCAATGCAAATTCAAGACTACAGAATTTTTACTAAGTTTCTTCCATATTGCACCCTTCGCCTCTTTTCCACATCAAAAATCCTGATGCCTGAAGCTATAGACGATAATAGAATAAAAATATCCCATCATAATTGCTCATTTTTTTAATCTACTTTACACAGAGGACAATCTCAGAATAACAACAGTAAATTATCACCACAAATATGAGTAATAAAAATAATTTTTAAAAGTTGAATATGCTCTCTGATAATCCCTTATTTTTATATATACATATGATTATATATGTATATGTAAAATACACATATCTATGTCCATATCCCCTACATTCATATCATCTGTATTGCCTATATCACCCAAACCTATATTTACAGTCAAGGTGTACAGACACTACATACTGTGCTCTCTTTGCAGAGTCTTAACCACTGGACCACCAGGGAAGTCCTTTTTTTAAATTTAAAAAAAAAATTTTTTAGGATATACTTTATCCCTTTAACCATCACTTAGCTTTAGTTCTGACTGAGTACATGTGGAATATTCAACACCAGTCTTTTATTTATCTCTAGTTAACTGGGTGTCTGAAGCATATTCTGTGGAAGATTGTCAGGAAAGATTCAGGGAAACAATGGAATTCTTCAATGTTAACAATACTCTTTATGTCCTTTTAACCCAAAGTTAGTTTTTCTAAATGTAACATCTTTGGTTCATGTGTCTCTCATTTTCCTTCCCTGTGTACCATAAGTATGTTACCACATTTTTTTCTAGAGTTAGGTTCTGTTGTTTGATAACCAATTTTGTTCCCTAATCAGTCTTTTTCTTCTTTTTCTTTTTTGGTATAGGTGTCCAAATGACACTTTTGTATTTCTTTCTTTAGAGTCCAGTGTTTTACTAGAGTATTCCTTGCTTTGGCTATTTCCACGTTGATGTCCTTAGGTATATGACCTCTTTCAACATACAGCTTCAAATACCAGCAGGAAAGTTTTCTTGACTATAGTTCTGGGTATGTGTTTCCTTTCCTTTGGTTTTCCTGAGATGCCTATGACTTGTATGTAAGAAACTTCTTCAGAATTTATGTTTGTCTCAAATCTTTTTTATAATATTTTTTCAAATGCATCTTCCATTAACTTTTTCTTAATGCTTTTCTTGCTAGGTTTACTTGTTCTAGTGTTCTTTCTAGTTTAATCTTCATTTCTGAAATGAATATTTCTTTTATATCTAATAATTCCCTAAACTCTGTCACTTCATTTCTGAGATTCTCTAATGCTGATTAATGTTGTCCTTTGTAATTTTCCTAATTTCTTGTACATTATTTTGAAATGTTATATCACAGTTTTTAATCATTTTTGTGGGCATGTTTTTCTGGGATGATTTTATTTTCTGTCAAAATATTTTTGTTTTTTTTAGAGGATTCAATTAGCTAATCCAGGGACAGTGCCAGGTGCAAAGTACTTTCTCAGAATTAACAGATTTTTAATTCCTCCAGTAGTTAATTACTGATTACAAAATGATGCAAAAGTATACATACAATTATTCTACTACTTAGTAGTTCTAAGATGTGAATATTTTTATAAGATCTTTAGCTAATTGACCTGCTAAGGAAAGTCTTCAGATAATAAATTAGGCATTTTTTTAAAGCTTTTCTTGTAGTTACCCTACCTCCCAATCAATAAAGTACTCAAAGTAGTGCTTACACTATCATCTAGTTATTCAGGACTAAAAATGTTGAGCTCTTAAAAAGGTGATAACCTCAAAATGGATTTGACAATGCTCACTTGCATGTATTTTAACTGTTTTCAAATGTAATATTGTAACTGATATTTTTCTATAAAATGTTTACATAAAGTTATGAGAAAATATAGTCTTGCATATTTATAATGTCTACTATTTTTAATATATCTAAAACAAGCCAATAAAAATCATTGGAGTATTCTACTACTGATGCATTGTTATGCTTAAAAGGATGAGGTGTAGTGGTAAATAACAGTTTAAAAAATATTTTACATTCATCTATGACATTGCTCCTTATGATTAGAAGGCCTACAAAACATTATGTAGAATATTGTATTTAAAATTATGGAAGATCAAATTGGAGTTGACATTTTCTACACTACATATGTCTATAAACAGGTAACATTTATTTACATAAAACTATCTATAGTGATGTTCTTTTTCAGAATATCTACATCTAACCTAAAAAAAATCACAATCCTTTGATTTCTACTAATTTATTAATATTTGAACTATGCTAAATATAAGAAATAAATAAAACAAACCCATGTTTATCCAGTGGATATTAAGCATATACAATAAATTCTACATTAAATGTACAAAAACTACAAATCTGTGGTGATCATCTTGATCTGCTCTTAAAATTTCATAGAGAACAGACTTGTGGTTACCAAGGGGAAGGGGGTTGGGGGAGGGATGGAGTGGGAGGTTGGGGTCAGCAGATGTAAGCTTTTATATATGGAATGGATAAACAACAAGGTCCTACTGTATAGCACAGACAACTATATTCAGTATCATATGATAAACCATAATGGAAAAGAATATTAAAATATATATATATATAAAACTGAATCAACTTGCTGTACTTCCCAAATTAACATGACACTGTAAATCAACTGTACTTCAATAAAAATAAATTTTTAAAATAGGTTGAATACAAAAAAAAAAAATTCATTTCCTCTGGTTTCATGTGGCCAACTGATGTTCTTAAAGAAAATCTCTAAAACATGATTTGTAAACTATGTGTCTGAAACATGATTTTTAACATATGAAAGGCTCTGTGGTGGTATGTTAGCTATTTTTTGACAATACATTAGCCATCACGATTATGTGGTGTTTTTCCATATGCATGATAACATTAAACAAACCCACTACATTAAATGAGGTGCTAAGATTTATTAATTATTAGTTCATTTAATAATTAAGCATGTTACAATTACAATTTTTTGTTAGCTCAAGAAGTAAACCTGACACACCACAGACTTAGAATTTTAATAATAGAAACCTACATTATAATTATTATCATTATCACTTGTACAGACTCACTGTTTTGAAAAACTAATCTGTTATGTACTTGTTACCATTTCAATTACATTTGCAACAATTATGTGTGTTTAAAAGAAATAATAATTAGTAGAAATCATATTCATTCACTTAACAAGTATTTGAGTACCTATAATAAGGTAAACTCTGTTCCTTTTGCATAGTTATCAATAAAACTGTGGCATTTGGTTAATAGTCCCACACGGCACAAAGTGGAAACCTCCAACATGTTTCCTTAAGCTTAATAACGCTCAACATTATAATGTAAAAAAAAAATTCAGTTTTACAGCTGCATTTTAAAAACTCATATACACCTCTTCTCTTAAAAGCTTCGGAAATATTTTTGTGGCTTTTGTGAATTCACAGTAAAAAATAAAGTCTAGAAAAGGCTTCATTACTACTGATAGGGAGCACCTTTTATATGTAAATTTGACAGACTGTTTTTCATTTGTAAATGTCTTCATGACCTCATGCCATTTTTGTGAATATTTGCCTTATTAAAAAATTTTTAGTATACATTCTATTTTGAAAATGATATTACAGATCACTATTTATCAATAGTGATAGAAAATGTGCCTGCTATTTGTTAAATGGGAAAGGGGCTTATAAAAACTATGCCTGTTTTTGATAAACAAATGTAACATCTTCTATATGTAACAATTTCTTAATCTTATTAATCTCCTAAGAAGCAGAGTCCACTTCCATCAATGGAAGCCAAAGGAGACAAAGCTTACTCTTCCTGTGTCCTGGCAGCTAGAACATGAACATGTTAAAGTTCTCCCTCATCACCTCCAAAGGTACGTAGGGGTTAGATAGAATTTTGCCCCAAGTTTGCCTCATTATTAACCCAGTGAAACTCCCAAACCATCCCATGTTTATTCTATCAGTTCCCAAGTATGCATTTGGAAAAGATAACTGAGCAACCAGAAGAATCCTTTCACTATTACCTCTGGAAGTAAGCGCTATATTGGCAGGAATACCAGCTAAAAGCCTCCAGGGCCATTTCTCCCTATCTGAACAATTAATGGAAATCAGTATTATTCCTCTGAGGACAGCCCTCAATTAGTGTACCATCCAAGACTTTAAAAACATAAGATGGTGATTCCTACTGCATCCTCATTTTCCAGTTTGGCCAGTAGAAAAGTGGTTAGGTCCTGAGGAAGAGTATTCGATTAGAAAATGTTTCATTGATTAGGAATTCCAGTTTCAGCTCTGAATGTGGTTCCCTTCCTTTAGCCAAGATTGTAGCCTCTGGATCACAGTACATAAATATTAATCTAATAAATACTTTTCCTCCAGCTTAGGAAAGATCAAGATATATTTTAATCTGGTAGTATGAGTCCAATTTTACCACTTTCCTTTATTATTATATTAGCCTCTCAGTGCTGTCTCACAATATAATAGCCAGGGTCCTTAGTAAAAGAACCATTCCATAGGATGTAAGCCATTCTATTAGTTGATGACATATCACTAGGACCAAGGTAACAAGGAGAAGGTATCCTGGATATCTCAGTACAATACACATATGTTAGTACAAAACACTGGTACATGAAATTTCAGTGAAGTTTCTGGGGATCCAATAACATTGGTCTTAGTAGGGTAATACATTTCAAAGTAAAGGACCCTTGTGCCCCCTGCCATTAGCTAAGAGGCACAACACTTGGGCTTCTTTATATTTTGAATGCAATAACCAGCATATTTTGCTATACTGCTCTGAGCCACTAATCAGTTACTTGAAAGGATGCCATTTTCGATAAGACTCAGAAAAAAAGATGGCTCTCTAATTTGTCAAGGCGGTGGTGCAAGAATCTCTGCCACTGAGCATATTCAAAGGTATACACAGTGTCTTTGGCACATTGGGATACAGTACGCAGAAAGGAACAAGCCCTCAGATGAGAATCTCACGGGAGACCACTGGGGTTTTAGACAAATCCATGCCTTCTTCAGCATGTAAATTGTCTCCTGTGACAAATAGCTCCTGGCCTGCACTAAAATTTAATAAAGTCTGAATAGGTAACCATAGGACACAGGTGGCCCTGTAACCTTACAGAACTAGGTATCGCCTGATCTATTTGCTCCAAAGTTCGGAATGTGTGATATAGGACTCCATCATGTGGCAGAAATAAAATCATCTGAAGTAATTGTTCGAGCAAACTGTGCACAATTTCAGTGCCAGCCTCCTACCACACTGTAAGCTCTTCCATACTAACTCTCCACACTGTAAGCTCTTCCATACTAACTCTGATCTCGTGTACAATAGAACAGTCAATGACCAGTTAGTGAGGAGGAAAATAATGGAGTCACTTTTGTAATAAGTGCTGAATGATATTCTAGGACTAGCTAGAAATTACTGCTGTGGAATTGTACTCCCATTCCAGTTATCCTTGAAAGACTATGAAGGAAGCTAATCCTTTTAGTATAAGGACATTTTAGCAGCCTATTTTTTGGTCCACATCTTTCTGGAAAAGGTGACGGTCTTATGTAAAAATCTACACTAATTCAGTGATAGTTTGGACAATTACTTGGGGAAACGGGAAAAACAAGCCTCAAGGATTAGTAACAAGACAGTTTAGGGTAGAAGGGTGTGGAAAGACTTCCTGGAGTAGCCCCAGAATATGAAGACATATATGTTCCATCTGAATGCTTGTTCTTTTAAGGATCATTTTAATGCTTACAGAATGAGGTGGCGGGAAAGCTCTTAACTGGGTAGAGAAGATGATCTTCTCAGTGCGTATCAGTCACGTTCATTCTTTCCTCTCTGCTGCGCCTGCTGAATGGGCTCATTCACGATGCGAGCATGGAAGCAGGAGTAGAGGCCATGCAGGTCCTCAACAACTTGACCTCTCTCTCACCAGGGCTCACCTCACTACTGCCCGTGATGAATGCCAAATGTGCCAACAAGAGGTACCAACATTAAGAGCATATTCCAGATGAATAAATGAGTTACCCAATAGCAGTGATCTGGGAGTCTTCTCGCTACTTGATAGAAAAGGGAAAACAATATATATATATATATATATATAGTTTGTGGGCTGATATAACCTATCAAAGGAAAGTTAACACTGGTCCTCTTCGAGGGTAGAGAGTCATATGGATAAAACCCAGGTGATTCTATGGGATGTTCTTTGACACAGTATAGACTTCCTGGGTTAACAGCCTGGTTCTGATATTTACTAGCTGTGCAAATTTGTCAAGTCCTGTAAACTTTATACAAAATTTCCTCAACTGTAAAATAAGGGGAAAATCTTATCTATGTCTCAGTGTTGTTATCAGAAACAAAAGACAATATATGTAAGACACTTAGAACAGTAACTGATACATAATAAGCACCACATAAGTAATGGCTAAAGGAAATAGAAAACTATCATACTTAAAGGTCGAAAATTAATGGAAACTATAATAAATGATTGTGAAACTTCTTTCAGGATTAAATAGTTGGGTCACACCAGTTACTAAAAAGCCTTAATGTATGTTGTTAGCTGAAGATAAAACATAAATGGCAAGTGGTGGTAAAAACTAATAAGCACCAAATGTATCCCCAAAATCAGTTACAGAAATGAGGTCTGTAGTAGCTTCACCCATATTCATGTCCCTAACTCTGTTATGTGTATAATACTGAATACTAACTTGTTTTCTTTTACGTTCCTCCATGTCTATCTTATTTTTGTGTATGAAGTGTGCAGGTGGGGGGTAACTTTCTGATATAGTTGGAGATACAGGTGTATGTCTTTGGTTTAGGCAATCTGACTTGTTTTTAATTTTGATGGAGAATAGATCCAGTTTCATAGGAAAATTTATCAAGGCAAATCTGAAAATGTCAAAGATCTTGCCATGTCAGTGACACAAGGAGAGGGACTATGACACCAGGGGAGCATCTCAACTACCATAGTGTGGTTTTGGCTGTGTTGTTCCCTGTCACCACTGTCCTTCTTTCAGAAGTCTGGATCTCCAGTTTTTTCAGTATCCTTCCTTCTGTTGCTGGCATTCAAGAAATCTAAATACACACATAAACCAACACAAGGAGAATATTTGTATATATTTCTAAAAAATGTGAAAAGCTATAAATTCAAATACTAGTAGTGGTTAACTCAAGGTGATAGAATTGTGTGGTTTTCTGTATTTTGTATTTCTGTATTGTGTATTTTCTGTATTTTCATACTATTCTAGTGTACTACTCATATTTAGGAAAAGTTTGGTTTTTTCCTAGTTGCCAGAACGTCTTCTTTTTGTCTACACGTTTAACTTTTTCAGAGGAAACAAAACAACTAAGTAGTAGGTATGTAAATATAATTCACCTGATAATTGCATGCCCGAGTTTATTTCTGCATTAAAAGTTAGGTCACATCATTGAAGTGGGGAGCCAAAAAATGAAATAAAATTATGAGATTATAAAAGTATTAGGGAAAATACTGTGAATTCGAAAGGGATAAGGAAAAATACAGTGGAAGATAAAATATTTTTATTTATATTTATTCCAATTTTGGTTTGTGAGAAATATAAGGACATAAATTTAAATTGGCAGGTCCTGGGAACTGCACTGTCTTTTGAGTGATGGTGAATGGAGGACCACAGAGCTGGATCTAAATGCCATGCTCTGGCAGGAAGTGTTTGTGAGAGGAGTTGAAGCTACAACAAATTTAGAGACGGTATCTCAGTATACCAGAGAGTATTTTGGTCTGTTTGTTTTCCTTGTTAAATTTGAGCTAAATATATTTTCAAAGGTTACCTAATATTTACTAGCAAAAACAATCAAATTATTTTGTTTTTCTGGAATCATACTGGGAGAGAGGTAGGTAGGAGGGTTGATAGTGGAGTAACAGAAATGATTAAGATGCATAATGTGTGTACATATGCTTTGAGTGTTCTGAGAAATGCTGAAGCACAACAGACTTATGAATCACTGAGTCCTGGGTATAATTATTAGTTACTTCTCTTATTAGCTATGTAACTTGTGCTAGTGACTATTTTATCTCTGTACCCTCAGCTCCTGATGTTAAGATGAAAAAAATTAATTACGTAACTCTGAGTTAAGCAGTAAATGAGATAATCCATGAAGAGTTTGAATCTCAGTTCCTGGCACAAAGTAGGTGCTTAAATTAATTTTAGCTAGCATTTTTATATAATGCTGATACTATTAGAATATGTGTTAGATCATGGACTCAGTGATAGAATGGCCCTTAGGAAGTGTTTCTTTTAAGCCTCCAACCTTAACTCTAAATAAAGAAGCTGACACTTGGAAATAGTAATTATTTACTTAAGGTCACATAGAATTTTAGTGGCAAAAAGTAAGAAGAGAATGTAATTTTCATGAGACTTAACTGAGTCTTTTTTCTATCTGGTATATCTCACAGCTTCTCAGATCTACACGTAAATACATACTCAATGCACATTGGCCAAAAGGATAAACATGTAACTTAGCTTACCTGCTAACATAAATATTTAGAATATATTTGTGAAATCTGAAGAAAGATATGTTGCATTTTTATTTTAACACTTGTTAGGGACTTAAATATATTGGGAAATACATGTAAGTACTCATGCTAAAAACTGCATTTTTTATATTTGCTCAGACAAGGAATTAAGATGAATATTTAATATGTTTATGAAAGACTATAAATGTTTAATATTAGAAAATTTTATTTTTCTCTCCAAAATAACTAAGCATAGATTTATTTTTTATTTTTTTATTTTTATTTTTTGTGGTACACGGGCCTCTCACTGTTGTGGCCTCTCCCGTTGCGGAGCACAGGCCCCGGACGCACAGGCCCAGCGGCCATGGCCCACGGGCCCAGCCGCTCCGCGGCACGTGGGACCCTCACGGACCGGGGCACGAACCCGCGCTCCCCGCATCGGCAGGCAGACTCTCAACCACTGTGCCACCAGGGAAGCCCTAGATATTTTTAGATGAATATATACATATTTGTATACTCATGTATATTTTAAATCAGAAATGAAAATAAAGCAGAATATTGAGATAAGTTATGTTTAAAAGAATTTTGAGTTAGAAGGCTTTTTACATAATCTGTATTTCTTTTGAACCAACATACCTATAGCTGTCTGCTTGGAGTAATTTTAAATGGCAATAACTCAAAACGTAAAAATTCAAAGTCTAAAATCAACTGAAATGGAGCACTTTTTCTTTGTATGGAAACAAAGAAGCAAAAATCGAATAGGGTGCTCTGTAGAAACAACAAAGGATTATTCACTTCATTTCAGCCTTCATAAGTGAAAAAGGGAATTAAATCCATGTTAAGATTGAGAGCTATTAGCTAAAACTGTTAACTCAAGTGAGTTTGAAGGGAGGGAGGGAAGGAGGGAGGGAGGGAACAGGCAGGGAGGAGGAAGGAAGGACGAAAAAGAGATTTAGGAGCAAAAAAGAAACCAGACATCAGTATTAATTCTAAAAGTAGTATGGTTGTTATTATCTCATACTCCACTGTAAAGTAAACTGTCTTTTTAAGAAACATACCAACTAAAAGCTAACCAACTATTCAAAAACACTTTTTTTTTTTTTTCCTTCAGATTATTGCCTTGTCAGCTGTATATAGGGCAGTGTTCTTCAGTGGAGTGTTTCACACACCAGAAGGTGGGTAGGACAAGCTACATGATGTCAAGTAAAATTGACTTTCTACTTAGGTATTTGTTCCTTATTCTATTTTGTGCATGTTTCATACTGAAGAAAATATATTAGAACAGCAGTATTTGTAAAGTCCTATAAATAAGTAAAAGCATGTATCAGGGATATGCACTTGAAACTGTTTAAATGACAGTGTATGTGATCAGTTATTCAGGGATCACTAGTCTAAACTGTCAAGCAGGGGTTAGCAAACTTCAGCTAGTTGGCCAAATTTTGTCTAACATTTTTTGTATTAAATAAAGCTTTATTGGAACACAGCTATATTTGAACATTGTCTATGAATGCTTTTGCACCATAACGAAAAGAGTTAAGTGGTTAAGACAGAAACCTTAAGGCTTGCAAAGCCTACATTTATTTTTTTTCTCTAGCCACTTACAGAAAATTTTACTGTTCTCTTGAGAAAATTAAAATGCAATAATTCAGGTCAAAGATGCTTGTGGGCAAGGAGAGAATCTTAGTATCTCTTAGGGACATGGTTTCCAGAGTTTATAAATAGTTGTTACACCTTGGAATTTTCTCGGCTAACAGAAAAAGGTGCCGGTGTATCTTTTTTTTTTTTTTTTTTTTACTATAAATGCAAAGTACACTCTATATCTCTTTCCGCAAATTAGGCCTTCCTTCTAAAGGAAGAAGGTAGATGACCTTGGCAAAGTTACACTCTCTAAACCTTGGTTTACTTATATAAAAAATTAAGGACTGTGATATCTTATGGGATCTTTTAAGTGTCATGCCTGCATGTGCTCTATGTTTGGCAAATGAATCCTCCTCAGTAAAATGATAATTGCTTCTCTTCCCACATATTTTGGTATAAAATATCTCACATAGGTTTGATTCTATAAAGCAACACCAATACATGAGTATTTATTGATGTTTGACTATAGAGTCACACACAAACATGTACATATTTGTGTCCTTTTTATATCTAAAAATCAATAAAATATAAACAAAAAGATATAAATTACTAATTAAGTAACATTAAAATGACAGTAGAAATATATATCAAGTTATAGACAAACTGGCTGATGTTTCATGGATGTTAACTTATTCATGAAATTTAGCCAGGATTTTGGCCAGTGGTCTCAGTATTCGACCATGACAACTAGGCTCAGATTGTGGGCTTAAGATCCAAATGGGAAAGAGCTCTACTATATTTCATAGTTTTAATTTGGATATCTTCAAATTAATGTTATAGTGCCAAAGGTTTCATTTAAACCATGTTCCTTTGATCCTTTGAAGATTTTCAATTTTGTCCATCGGAATACATGTTCTTAATGGGAGGATTAATGGATTTCTCTTTGGAGTCCTAATATTTAGCTGAGTGCCTAGAAAATGTTAGGTTCTTAATATTTATAGGATAAATGAAAAATAAAAGGAATTGATATTATGTGGTAATTGGAATGAATAGGTGAGAATGAACAAAATGATTACCTCATAACTATAAACAATTACTAGAATTAAGTTATGTTGCATTAATTCCTGCATCTAATATTTATCTTTTAATTTTAAACCTATGTGTATATAAATAAATCTAAAATTTACTTAAAATACAAGTTCCTGGTGGAAAAATCCAGTATTTTTACAACACTCGAGACCTAGCCTTGAGTTGAGCACCTGCCATGCTCAAGGCTAAAAAAATAAAGATTCAGAAATTGAAGCATTTTAATTTATAAATTAAAAAAATATAAAACAAGCCAACCAGGCTTGTCAGCATAGAAAATCTCTAATGCAGGTATTATGCTATAGCTGGGATATACATATTAGTAACTTTAAGTATCATTTTTAATAAATTATTAAAATACTACCTTTTCCCATTTATAGCTGTAAATGGTGATCATGACTATTCTGTTTATCACATTCCAGTGTTTTCAAAGAGAAAAGAAAACTGTATTACTAAGTCAAAAACTCTTACTGCCATTTTCAACCATTTTGTTCATAAGAAAATTCAGTGGTAGATCCATATCCAAGATATGGAGGCAAGGACCAGTGGAAATGAGATAGAGTTTCTGTCCTGCAGAGTGTGTCCCTCAGGGCAAATTATAGGATCTCATCATGAGTGTGTGCAAGGTGAAGAGAGTAAATTTAAGTGAAATTTGAGCTCTTTTCATTACCCACAGACTTCTAATATGGTTCAATATTCCAAATAGTAGCGTCTTTCAGTCAGTGATAATATTCAAAGTCATGTCCTATTTTCTATGACATGTTGCTTTGAATCATGCCCAAGTAATGAACTTGAGGTAAAAAGAAAGAATCTGTGAATGTTTGGTAGAGAGTCCTCAGCAAGAGGACATGAATTATTTTAAAAGATCTAGAATCCTAAGCAAAGAAAAGGCGAGTCATAAAGCCAATCTTAAAAACTGGGCTGGCTATGCAAACCTGGCAATGTTTACAGAAGGCTGCAGCTAAATAAGTAAGCAGGCTGCCAACTACAGAACTACTTTCAGTTCTACTTCTGTAGGAGTAGGGTGTATCACATATTAGGTCAGAGCAGGGGAGAGTGAGGCAGAAGCCACAGTTTGATGATCTCTAGCACCAGCAACTGGGAGAAAAAAAGGCTACCAAGAAACTAATCTACTTGTGTCTTGAAGAAGACTAATTCCTAGAGTTATAAAAATTAGGTAACTAGGCACAGAAATTAACTTTCTATTTTTAATATTTGCTATTTGGAAATTATCTTAAAGAGATGATAACACACCTCCCCACCAGGCAAGATATTCAGTTTCTCAATTTAACACTTTGTTCTTACCCAAATAATCACCAGATTGCTGATCGTTACACCTGTATGTAAAGCACTGCAGAGAGGGGTATTTTACAGCCTGTATATCCAGAAGCATTCACAATAAAAATTGTTCGATATCTTCTCCAACATTTTAAGTTTTCACAAAGTTGATCCAAAGGTTAAGGTAAAAACAAATCAGACTCTAGGTAAGTGTTTGAACAACTTTAGCAAGATGATGTTATAGAAAATACACAGCTATTTTCTCTTGAAACTTATCTTTATAGAAATTAAGCCCCCAAAACTATACTAAATATTTTTTGCTGCCATTTCAATGGAGTTTTTATAAAATAAATTCCTTTTAGGTAATTTGACTTATGAGAGCAAAATTATTTGAACACATAAGACATATGGGTCTCAAAAAATGGTGTGCAGAAGAGCTACTAAGGAAGTTCACAGATTTCTAGACTCCACATCAAGGGGTTCTGATTTTGCAGTTTGAAGATAAAGCTTGGAAATTTATTTTTAACCAAACCACCTAGATCATTACTCTGCCAAACACCAAATAAACCAGAGATGAAAGAAAAATGAAACTGAAGGGTCTTAGTACTGACACTGTTTGGACACTAGAAGTGGAATATTGAGGACCGGAGGGAAGAGGATTTGCTTTTGATTGACTAAAAACTGCCAAAATCATCTTTGAAGGAAGCCATGTTTTTTACCCACAGGAGAATTAAAGAGAGTGAAGGGTTATGATAAAGCTTTTATCTTGGGCAAAACTGACGCAGTGACAGTGCTGTGATGTATGAAACCAACAGAGAAAATACCATGCCATAAAATATAAAATTGCCCAAGTAAGCCAGGAAAAAAAATAACATTCAGACATACAAGTATTCAGGTTACTTTTCTAAGGAGTTTTGACTTTAAAAATATTATTAAATTGCCCCCCTCAAAAAATTACCTTTAATTTAGTTCTTAAGTGTAAAGAATAAAAACTATTAATAAAAACTATTTTTCTCTGTCCCCATGCATGACTAAAAGTGAATAACTGAAACAAACCACATATGACTCTTTACCCCAAAAGTGATTACTTTGTCATTTTCACTGCAATGGGGCACATATGCCATCCACAACAAATTACTAATGTGCCTATGATATTCTGCAAATAAATACAATGTATTTTTACTTGTGAGTACCATCTGCAGGATTTCAAGCATGAAAAATATTTTGATGCTTCAGGGAATTTTATATAATTGATGCTGTATTTTTCTGAGAATGCTTCAAATGACTGATTATGAAAGATTTGCCCAGTTTCACTTACATTAACTCTTGAAAATAATATCCCCACATTCTCTGACTTCGATTTCAGCAGTCAACCCACTTCTTCACCAGTAACACATTTAACCTCCTCCAAATCCCTGCCGCTTTGTATGAAAAAAGAACAAACCCCACAGGTGATCTAGGTAATGTAATAGTATTTCTTCTAGAAGTATTTGGTTATTTTTCAGTAACCATTAAAACAAAGACAGATAGCAGGCTCCCTTCACATAGTAGCTGGGTACTGTGTCATCACCACTATCCCCTTCTTTCTGTTGTCATGAGAGCTCTCCAGGCTCTCCAGCTCTCCAGTAGCCAGACAGCTACTCTTGAATAGGAGGCCACCTAATCATCCCAGACTTACCAGAACAATCTGGTCCTTGGGAAGTTACCTTGGAGCATTAAAATGGGAGCTTGTAGGGCTGTCTGTGGAGCTGAGATCTCAGGCTGGGAAATGACAAACTGCTTTGCCTTTTCACTGAGCCAGCTGAGATACCTGCCTATAGGTGATGTACATCACATTTTTTAAAAGAGGCAGCTCCACAGGATGAAGCTACATCCTGCTAGAGCAGCCCACAGTAAGAAGTGCCAGAAAACGAAAATCACACTAAGGTAGCAGCAGCCCACGTGATTCACAATCAGCATTGAGAGGATTTTTCTCATATGGAAGGACTTGTGAACAAGTCAGATGAGCTGGGATCCAAACTGAGAGCAGTGGAAGGGGGAAAGAAAAACCAGAAAACCACTTTAAAAGGGCCTCTAATAAACTATACCCCACTTAGGAGTCTTCTATTTTTATTCTGATCTTATGAGTTAACCCATGGATTTAACATTGTAATTTTCAGAAGCAATACCTGCAGAGCCAAAGATTCTTTAGTGCCTTTTCTCTTATGCTCATTTATACCATTACATTTAGTACCCAAATCCCATTAACTCCACATCTTGGCTTGGGTTATAAATGACTACAGAGACATATGGCCACTAGACCACATGCTCCCTGAGGGCCAGAATTGCATTTCAAAAGTAGAATCCAAATTATATAACATGTGATGGTAAATGCTCAGATGTATATAAAACAAATAGAGATGCCGTTTGTCCCATTAATTAGCATATATATAGTTTATCTCATTTCATCATCACAACTATTCAAAGGGCAGGTGATAAAAAGACTGGGAAGCTTAGAGAAGCAAGTATCCTGTCCAATATGACAGTCTCTCACGTTGGGTACATCCAAGCTTTGAAACTTGGAAATCTGACCCCAGTGGCGATGGCCCTCAACAATATTTCTGTCTATTCAGTAAAATATGTTAAAGAAGAAACTCTATCACACAAAGCAGGTAATGTATCAAATGAGTACATCTTCATATCTTCATTTATTTCAATAGAAGGATATTTTTCAAAAAGGTGCTCATGTGGACAGAATACTTTCATACCCTTGTTTCCCTTCCTTGTAAAAAAAAAAAAAAAAGTATAGCTCTTTGATCTTCAAGGTCCCCAATTACTAAAAATAAATCAATTGCCTTGATAACCTACTGAATGTCTCTGAAAATCAACCAATCAAAAATGCCCATTTTAGTAATTTCTACTCAATATCAGGGAATTCAAGATATACTCTAAGTTGAGGCAAAGAAATGTCTGAGCAAATCCAAATATCTGAAAACCAGGGTGTTTTCATGTATTTGGAGGGTGGTCACTTAAAGTGGAGAGTTATAATACACTTTCTAGAAAAAATTGCAATGGAGGAAGCAGCTATGTTTTATTGGAGAAATTTGCCCCCAAACTACTCAGTAACTTCCATCTGACCCCCCAAAATGAACTTGTACAGGTAGAATCTACACCAACTATTTTCATAAGAAGTGGTTCTGAAGAAAAACGTATGCCCAGATTAAAATAAAAAAAAACAAGTAGTGAGAAAAAGATGAAACAATTAACCCAGGCACAAAATAAATCAAACTGAAGGGAATTGTGATTAACAGTGTTGGCTTTCAATGTTTTTACACGAAATCAGTTGACTGACTTTACATGCACAGATCTGGCAAAATTAGAACAAAAAGTCAAGATATTAGTATCTTCTTAAATTTACATATGGAAGTCTGACTGTAATGCTATTGTTTATCCTGATTTTTTAAAAAGAATGATGATGAGGCAAGAAGGGAAAAGAATCACCATGTGTAACAAAGTGAACTGTTGTGAATTATTCTAGATTTCAAGGAGAAGCACGTTTGTCCCGGGTATGATTGCTAAGCTCTTGACTGGCATTTTGATATCTTAGTTCACCATCTTCAGATACCAGTAGGTATCCCAGGGGAAGCAACACTAGCTGTGTGCTAATTTAATAGCTGGATCTTATATCCAGTTGATGTTCCACCCAAAATCAGCAAACCTTTTAACAACCAAATTAAAATATTCAAACACATCTTCTGAACACAGCAATAAAACTGTGGGTAGTTAGTTACCCATTAGAGTTCAACGTAGTAAAGTCAGAGAAGAGCCCACCCAAAATAAAATCTGTCTGTCCAGAACCCAACTCATCTCCTCATCAGGAGCATCCATCAGTATAATTAAAAAATAAATGCACAGATGGCATCCATAAACAAGTCTCAGAGCCAGAACAGGATATGCTGTCAACTCTTGCTAACAGAGTTACCTATATAAATTACCTAGATAATCCAAATCAACAAACACCAGCTTGTCACAACTCAACTCCATCCCCCAGGTGACTTAAATTTAACTCTGGAACATAAAGTTGCCATTTAGATATGCTGAATTCTTCAAGGATATTAAAAACTGGTTCTTATCTTTTTTTTTTTTTAGACACTCAAACTTTGATGTTTCCAGTGATCTTTTTTTGTAGGAATCAGATGCAATATAAGTCTTGCAACTTGAAAGATCAAGAATTATGCTGAAGGCAGGAAAGAATCCTAGCTCATAGCTTAGTAAAGATGTGGAGTTAACATGCAACTGTAAATTATTATTGTTGTTATTAATAATATTATTGGCACTGCTATTATCCTGGTTTGCTACTCAATTCACTGACTGAACAAACATACAAGGCTTGCGCAATGTTTTCTAGAGTCATAGGATGAATTTCAGACAATCCACAACTAAAATAATAAATGAATAGGGGAAGGAGAGATTTAATCTTAAGCAAAACCTTTGGCCAAGGTTTACATACACAAAGGCACAATATTTAAAAATTTGTCTTTGTAATCAAAGAGACTTTAGATGCCACCCACTAGCTATGTGATTGATAACTTCAGGAACTTCATCTGTAAATTGATGATCACAATACCTACATCATAAGCTTATTTTAGGATAAAATGAAATGATGTAGTTAAGATTTCAGAACATAGCATGTAGTAAACATTGTAGTATTGTTTCTGTTACTTTACTAGAGAGAATATGAGCAAAAGTGGAATCAGTGTAATAGATCACTGTTAGGTATCTTTGAGCAAAACTTATCCTGGTTGGATTATTGCAGTACCATACTGCTAACTATGAGATAAAAAGATTAAAGTGAGATGTTCTCACCAAGCAAGCCTTCACATGGCTGCTTCTCCTTAGACACACTGTTATGGCTGTTCCATAGAGGACCAGTCATATATCTGAGAATGTAGTAAAGAATTGAAAATTGTCCCTTTTTTGGTTCAACTGACGTTGCAGCAGGTACTAAAGAACCTGAAGATTCATATTCTTCAAGCAATTACCTTTGTGATGTTATTTTATTAGATTTAATTAGATTCTTTATAAAAAATGTAAAGATAAAGGTAGCGCAGGCACTTTTGGAGGATGTATCAATAAAATATATTATTTTTATTATCTTATTGGGCATATATATTTGTGTTGCTCATTGAAAATTGTCTTAACAAGAGCCACGGTTCCTCACTGTCAATGTTGGCTAGACCAGTGTCATAAAATAATTAAATCACAAAGTTTGTGAGCTATATATATCCAGTTAAAATGTAATTAATTTGGCAAATTAAGTTCCATATAGTTTAAAAATTTCAGATTCAACCTGGAAATTTCTGTTACTGATAATTGAAATCAACTCTGTAACTCTTCTCAGCCACAGGGCATTGGACAGAGACCAGAAAAACACAATGATGGAAGACGGATGCATTTTGAAATTCTCAGACACAGGAAACTCTAAGTCCAAGTTACCTGAGTGAAGAAAACAAACAAAAAACAAACAAAAAAACACTCCTGCCTGTATAAATTCAATTCACAGATAAAAGTAGAATAATCTTCCTTAGGAAAGAGTTTATGAGGACAATATATATTTAAAATTGGAATTCTGAATCATTGTAGGCCAAAGAACTGAAAGATAATTTTTGGTAGCTATTATTCTCATCAATGAGGAAACCACAAAAGCATAAATGAGTGTAAAACTAGGACAAATTGCAGTAGCAGGCAAAGACTTATTAGAAACTGAGAAAAGAGAAAAAAGAAAATTGAGACAGAACAGAGGTTTTTTTGTCCTTCTAGAATAGATCCTTAGTAAAAAGAAATTAAAAGTTAAAATCTGAAATCTGCTATAATGTATAGAGTCACATACAAATACACTTAAGTTAACTGTATTAAAAACTAGACCTCCATATAGATTTGACAATTTTCATGTAAATCTTTTTTGTCTTCATAAATCTACAGGTTAAAAATCATTTTTATGTGCTTACAGTTGTCTATAATTTAAAAAATAGTAATTACTAAATTTTTGAGCATTTACTATTTACCAGACATGATACAAAATAGAGGTAAGATTTCATTTATTCTTAATGATAATCCTATGAGGTAAATACTATTATTTTCCTGTTCTTCAGATGATATGACAAAAGCTTTGGAGAAGTTTAGTGATTTTCACAATCATACAAGTAATGCAAGTATACTACCCTAAGTAGGACTGGTAGATATCTAATGGAATTACAGACAAGGATTTAGTGCCTTGAGGACACTAAATAAGCATCACCTTTATAGAATTAAGTATGTCACAACATGACCTCATTATCTATGATGCCTGAGTGTACCACACATTACTCAAGCCACATATAATTTCAGTGTAGCCTTTGATATAGAAGATCTCTAGTCTCTACAGCAAAGACAGGCAAATTTTTCTGTGAAGGGCCAGATAGTATCTTAGCCCTTGCAGGCCAGACAGGCTCTAGTGCAACTACTCAACTCTTATTATAGTACAAAAGGAGCCACTGACAACACATAAATGAATGAGTATGGCTGTGTATCAGTAACGTTTTACTTATGGACATTCAAACTTGAATTTAGTATAATATTCACATGCCATGAAGTAGTCTTCTTATTTCTTTTTAACTATTGAAGAATGTAAAAACAAACAAACAAAACCCAAAAAACTTCTAAGTCCTGAGACCATACAAAAACAGATGTTGGACCCAACTTGGCACACAGTCTGTAGTTGATTGACGCTCTACTCTACAGTGTCTAAAGTTCTTGCTGGTAGTGGCTTAGGCACTTAACTATTCATAAAATCTGGTATAACTCTATCCTACTATTTACATCCAAGGTACGTGTTAATTTAACACTTACCTTAAAAACACTTACATTAAAAATATTGCCCATCTTTTTAATGCACTATTCAGTTTTGAAGTGATGCAATTAATTAAGCCCATAAAACACAAGTAATCACTGGTTACATAATAAAGAACCAAGTATAAAGCTTGCCTGATCCTTGACGCTAAGTGGTATTTTCCACATTAGAATTTAAACAAAGAACTTGGGATCAAGAAAATGACCTTGGGATGTTCTTGTACATTTGACAAAATGAGTATGGAAATTTTTATTCTAGCAAATTTTGAAAAGTTTATCAAAGAGATAACTTCCAAGATTTGTAAGAAAATAAAATATAAAACATCTAATCTTTTCTCAGGATCATTCTACTGGTACTTACAAATTTAGCTATCATAACTAATTTTTATTTGTGTATTATTTATATTTCCCCATTATTGTTTTAAAAAATGTTACCATATTTTGTTTTTGGTCACTTTTCTAATTAAAATAAATAAGTTATCTGAATTATAACTAGTTTCAAAAATCCCTTTCAACTTCCTAATTTCTGCAAAGTCAATACCCCAGAGAAACAATAAAAATGACAAAAGATTATCTGACCTGTTGCCCATTTTGACAGATCAGGCCAAACAGCAAGTGTTCTTACATGTAATCGCACCTTTTGGCATATCTAAGGATGATATTCAAAAAGTCCCAGAAGCTTTCACTGCTATCAACTTTATTTTCTTCTAACTGTTGTACTACCAAATTGAAGATTTTAGGGCACTTTTGCAATAACCTTTAAAATTACTGGAAGAAATACAAGTATAGTTCTTCTTTTTGCCTGTCAAATAGCTACAAAATGAGCAAAATGAAAAAGAATCGGATAATAACATGGTATTTGCCAGATTTTCCCATTGCTAATGACTTCTCACAGGCATTTAATTGATTCAAGATTTGAGTGGTCCAGATCTTTTGTTTTTTGTTTGTTTTTGTTGTTGTTTTTCTTTTGAGTGGTCCTGATCTTAATACTGTGACCATTCATGCCACGATGCTTTGAGGTCAAGTCAAGCAGCCCTTCTTTTCTTTTACAGAAGCAAAGGCTGTACAGTGTTTGATTAATATCAGAGCAGCTATAAGCTAGAATGAAGAATTACAGGAAGGCCATCAAATAAATAAATAAAAGCAAAGCCAGGAAAACTGATTTTCACTTTTACAAAGCTTTGTAGTGCTCAATATATTTTCACATCCTTCTCAGTTGATTCTCATAGCAATGCCCAGTAAAATAAAGAGGAGGAGAGATCTTTCCAAAAAAGCAAGCTTCTCTCTACTTTGCCACATCATGACTGACCATTAGAAACAAAAAGAAACTAGAATTGTACACAGGAAATGCTATTTGAAGTACTAGGAGGCAAAACCTACTTAAGAAGTACAGTAACAAAAAGAAATACATCAAGTGTATAAGGCCAAGGAATGGACTCTTCATTCACCAAGATTAGCAGGATGAATGCCAAGAGAAGTGGGGCTGTAAAACACAATTCTCAAGGGATGAAATAGGATTAGTGACAATTCCCAGCAATTACAGAAGAAATAAATTCTAAGAAGGGGAAAATTTACAGGAAAAGAAATTTATTTTCAGAACTCTTGGCAGAATCTGTTAGGTGGTCCCAATTTTCTGATGGACCCTGTCACTGTAGGGATACCTTTCTTAACAGAGCTTCACCCTCTTCTTCATTCAGTTTGCTCCATATTCCCCATTCCTTCTTGAATAGACACCCCTATGGGAAATGTCATTGTTGATCAGTGAGCTAGGGAGGAGAAAGGAGTAATTCGGGGCTGAAATGTGTAAGAAAATAAATTCAGGGAAATAAGCTAAAATAAAGCATGAAATGAATCACTGAAGAACAGGAAACAGAAGCAACAGTGACTGTTAAAAGACCCATATATTCTTCTGCTTTCTTATCCCTCAATCTTGGTTATAAGCCCTGGTAGTAGGAACTTTGGTGGCAGCCTTTAAATTGTAAGCATGTTATTCATCAGCTTTGCAGAAACTGTACTTGGCTTTAGTCCATCTACCCAGTGACTATCACAACTGATTATGTCACAATTTCAAATGCTTTGCCCTCAATTTCCAACACTAGAAATTGAATGAGGGACATCTTCATGGTTTTGTCTTTCCCCTAATGGCAGCTTTTCTCTAGTCCTCAGACTTCTGACTCCTTATTGTTGGGGTGTGAAATATCATTCCGTTTCTTCCCATTTGACTTGGCATATATTAGGGAGATAGAAAATGGGACAACAGTTCACTGGAATGGAGCCCTAAGTTAAATGCCTCCTGAATAAATGTGTGGTATCTCTTTCCCAGGCCTAGGTAATTGCTTTTTATTTATCTCAAACTGTTTTCATCCTCTCCCATAGCCTAACAGAGTCACTCTCTGCACACAGTGGATTTCCATCACAGAAGCTCACAGGATGCAGCCTTTGCTGATAAAAAATAAATAAATAAATAATGGAGTCCATGTTACAGCAAGTGGAAGCTGAACTTTTACATTTATATATTAAATTAAAATTGCTTTCCGTCCATTTTACACAAAATGTAAATTATAGTTCAGTCAGGCAGTAGACAGAGGTTGCCTGCTTTTTGAGCAGAGATGTCTGAAAGTTTTATTTCAGGGCAAGCATCCCTCATGGGCCATACAGACATTTATTAATAAATTAATATGGCAGTATTCATTCTAATCATATCTAGTATCTGTCTTGTGCACAAGTAAAAGTCTGGGTGAAGGAAGAAGACATTAATTTCTTTCAGATGAACATGGTTGATGAATACTCTCCTTCAAGTAAATGAAAAAATCCAAATGGAAAGAAATACTTTTAAATGAACAAAAAATCAAAGAAATGAATAATGTATTATCACTCTACACGTAACCATTATCTTTGTCAAAAGATTCACTCCTTAACACCAATCAGAACTTTATATTTTTCTCCTTAACCACAACACTCGGGCAACTGTGATCTACAGTCTGAGCAATTGTTTTAGTGAATGGAGGACCACAGGTCTTGAATTATAAAAAGAATACATTTAGGTAATGAGAGATCATTTTTGTCATTAAAATATGGACTATTTCATGATGTTCTGGAGGCTCTATAACTAGAAGACATTTGCTACTACTAGACCCATAAGGACAACAAATATGATAACAGAAAACAGTTATGCTTTGTCTGTATTTAGCCAGCATAATAGAATTATGCCTGATTTTATAGAGACAACACATTTCCAGAAAATAGTACATGTGACTTCGAACTTGCTTCAGTTTTTTTTGCTCTCAAACTTGACAGCTAACCATCCTTCTAATGAAACAAATACTTGGGATAGTTATCAATCTATAGATCCAACATGGCAAATGTGCCAATACTCCCACATTCTGCTCTCAGAACAGATATCATAATTCATTATGGCACTCTTCCACCAACTCAATATTTGGACACAGATGACTCAAAAGCGCACACAAGGCAGTGACTAGCAATTGATCCATGTCTCCGTCTCTTACTGGTTAGCAAAGGTAGTTAAAAGCTCTGACTTATAGTTTCACATAACAGTTGAATAACTCTTAGTCTTTTTTTTTTTTTTTAATGTTCAGTATAACCTCACTTTAAAGGTAAAGGAATTAAGACCGACCACAGTGAAGCACTGAAGTCATTTACTCAAACCAGCAGTTATTTGTAGAGCAGAAAATGACCTCGGAGAAAAAAAAACTTAGTCAAACCCATTAATTTCACAGATAAGAAAACTGAGGCACAGAGCAGAAAAATTTGCCCAAGAACTGGTATCAGATTTTGTGCCTACCTTGATCAACTGAGGTAGCTTTCTGGACCACCATGTTGAGAAGGATTCTAAAGCTGAGTCTTAGCCTAATGGATCAGTTGATCAATTAGCAATGATCCATTAACTATGTCTCTGAGGTTTGAGGGCAGGGAAGGGCAGAATAAAGCATGCAGTATGATATCCCTTATTTAACCTTCTGCGCCCAACTGCACCAAAATAACTCCATGATAATGATTTGGATTCCCAAATAGTGCTCTCCACCTTAAGGAGAGAATGCTTTTGTCCTGTTTGCATAATTATTCTCGTTCCTATGAAAGCAATGGTTTTCAATAGCTATAATTAAGTTGGTATTCTGATTTAATACAATAGTGAACTTAGTTAATGCTCCTGAACTCTAGTCTTACAGTTCTGACAAATTCAAATTGCTGAGCCTGCAAGTTTCAAGGTCAGACTCTGGAATATGGTAGCATTATGAAGGTAATGCAAGGCCATTTGGGGAGAGGCCAGCTGGCTTTCTCATGTGCCATACACATCATTTCCTTTAAAGTTTCATCAAGTATACTTGCACCTCATTTTAGATAACAGTATAGAAAATCACAGCTTAGAAAATAATTTAGAATATTTCACCTTGAAAAAGTGTTTATCACAAGGTCCCTAATAATAACAAACTCCTCTGGTACATTTAAAATAAGATATGATTCTCCCAATTAGTTTAAAAATAACTTTTCTGTAACAAATCTACCACATAAAGAAAAATTCACATGTTCATGAACAGTATCTCCTGGGAAAAAAACCCAAATAATTGACAATGTAAAACTATTTTTCATTCTGAGAATCATATAGCATATGGCATTTCACAAGATCTGCTTTTGAAAAGCATCATGATTATTATTCCACCGCGGAGTCACTAAAGGCAAAACAGGCAGAAAATGGATTACAAAGTCAGCTAGGAAAGACATCATTGTTAACAACTTATTTTTGAAACCTCAACTAAAGAACAGCTTGAGCCAAGTCTGAAGACATTTCTTTACTGGACAGTATTTGATTGCATGTAAGCGGACATATTTGCCTTATTTGGGTTATGGGCAGAGGCAATATAGTTTTTCATGGTTTCTTATTTATTGTTCATATGTTTATAAGAATACAGGTATCTTCTGCTTTTCAAAAGTTTGCTTTATGTCCCTTAACTTTTTGGAAAGCCCTACATCAGTGCCTGTTTTTGTAACCAAGATAAATCCAAAGAGGATTTTCACTTTTGTGAGAAAAGGCAAAAAGCAAAAATAGCGTTCAGCATTTGTTTTGCAGCAAGCCCTTATAAAGGCAGCCTGCACCATGAGTTGTGAGAGTGGCACCACCAAGCTCCTTCCCTAGGAACTACACTTGCATCTTAGCATCAAGCCTCCATAGCTCTGAATTGTGTCTGTGAGCATCTGTGCTTTATCTCCATTTATTTTGTGCAATCTTTAGCAAGATGTGTTCTAAGGTAACTGCGTCTTCGCTTTACACCATTTCAGCTTATGAAAGGTTTAATAGGAACGGACAACTTTTGGATAGCAGGGAAAACCTGTATAGAGATATTAGGCAAATTTTACTGGTCTTTCTAAACACCTGCTATTTCCCATCAGCACCCTGATGCTTCTGTGTTCTATTGCCTTCCTTATGTCTAAGTTACAAGAATACCAGCTTAAGGCTGGTATTAAATGTGACAAATACAGTCACATTTCACACCCTGAAGGAAAACAGACAAAAGCAAAGATTAAGACATGAAGCCAAATATATTGATGTAACTTAGACGATCCCATTTTGAAATGTATTTTTGAAGCTTCCCTAGCACCACTAGTAATTGTAGTAAGTTGTTTATCCAGGCCACGATGGCCTTGTATCCAGTATATTCCTCAGTCAAAGCTTCATTTGTAGCTTTTATCACCATAGCAGAAGATAAAGAAAATTGTAACTAAACAAATCACTCTAACATTGCAAAATTACTACACTTGTAGTATGGATCTGAAAATTGGCATCTTTCCAAGAAAATGCAGTGTTGAAAAAACTAAAATTATGTATTGGATTAGCAAGAAAGAACTGTTGGCAAAATAGGCACTACAATTGAAAGTTCTTATTTTTATAATTAGACAACAATTTAAAAAATATTTATTCTATTTCTTCCAACAGTAAGAGGAATCTCAGCTGGCATTTCTCTATTCTATGCTAACATAATGAATTGTTACCTTATGACCATTTTTAAACTATGTAATTGGAAATGTATGCAACTGGGGGAAGGAGAGAGGGAGGAGTGGGAGAGAAAGATGGAAAGAGATGGAAAAAGAGAGAGAAAGAAGGAGCGAGGGAGTGAGAGAATGAAATTTTGCTAGGGAATTCTACCTACCATTCCAATCACATGAATGTACTGGGAGAAATAAATTTTATGTCACCCCAGTAAGATTCACACCGAGACTTAATGGTACGAGAGTAATTAGGGTTGACATAGTCAGTTCTTATTCTTAAAACTTATGGAAAAAATGTTTAGATGGTTTTTCAATTAGTCATATATATTTTGTTCATGGTAATGACATTATTCACGTACTTGGACAAAAGCTAAGAGATATATCAAAGTTACATAGAGAAACCCTAATTAAAATAGAAATTACTTTAAAAACACTAAGTAGATAATGACAGTCTGAAAGAACCAACAGTTAGAGTCTTCATAAGTATATATATATATGTTTATACATTTGGGTATATGTATATCCCCACACATATTTACATGACTTTTCTTGATTGCAATAGTAAGACACACTCATATACTTTGGTTAAAGAATTTGCCATGCAAGATTTGGGGACTTTTTGGTTGCTTCCAATTTTTTCATGATTATCAATAACAATGCTCTGGCCATCTGTTACTGTTCTGAGACCCAACGTCAATGTGGGGAGAAGGGGTTTCCCCCCACACCACCAAGCAACTCTTGGACACCAAATGGGTCTCCTACAATTCAACTTAATTCTAACACTAAATACCTGCAGATAGCATCAGATTCCACAGGTTAAAGGCACAGTCTTACAAGACTGTCTCCCCCTCTGTTTCAGATGTCATTCACTTGCCCAGGATGTCACCTGAGCTTCTGACAGACCAGCTATAGATTGGAGGTTTTGACAACCCCAAGATTAGGTATCAGACACCAGTCACCACTCTAGGTTATTACCTGTACTTCTTACTGACTAGCTGTAAAACACAGGTTCCCAGGATGCCGCTCGTCCAGTGTGATTAATTTGCTAGAGCAGCTCACAGAACTCAAGAAATCTGTTTTCCCACTAGATTACGGGTTTATTATAAAAGGATATAACTCAGGAACAACCAGATGCAAGCGACTAATATAGGGCAAGATATGGGGAAAGAACATGGAGCTCTCATGCCCTCTCTCCAGGCACACCACTCTCCAGGAACCTACTTGTGTTCACTGACCCAGAAGGTCTCAGAGCTCAGTCCTTTTGAGATTTTATGGAGGCTTCATTACAAAGATATGGTTGATTAAACCATTGGCAACTGATTCACCCTACAGCCCCTCTCTCTTTCCAGAAACTGGGGGTGAAAATTCCAACCCTCTAATAAGGTGACTGGTTCTCCTGTTAACTAGCCCCTACCCTTAGCTGTCATCCAAAAGTCACCTCATTAAAATAAAAAAAGAAACTGTCATTGCCTTTATAGCTATCACCACTTTGGAAATCCCAAGAGTTTTAGGAACTTTGGGATGAAGACCAAATATATATTTATTGTAAATCACAATATTATACCATCTTTGTCCATATTTTTTTTTAATTCACTAATTCTTGCTTAAGAACATATGCGTAAAGACAAGACTACCACCCCAATACTACATGTATTTGTAAACTCTACCTATCCAATAACAACATTGCTTTCCTCAACAGTATTTTCTAATCAATTTAACCCCACTAGCAGTATACAAAGGAATCCCTTGACAAACCTGTTCTTATTGAGTACCATCATTGAAAAAAGTTACCTCTTTGCCATTTCAATAAGCAAAGACATATTTAGATAAAATAAATTGTTATAAGTCCATTTAAATAAAAGTTTTATTCCATTCTTTAAAAAGAGGGCAAAATCAACTAAGTTAGTGCAAAATCCATTCTTGTCCATGCAAACATGGGGATTACCCCTAACTGCCACACAGTGCCTTATACACAAAACTGACTGGTTTGTGTAACTAGTTTTTCAAGATATGAAGTGAAAAGAGCATCTCCCTGGGCTTAGTAAGAGGTTTCTCAAAAGGATTCACTATGACTTCTCATTCAAGTTTTAATTCTTTGACATTGAAAGGACTGCAGGAACTATAAATCAACACCTTCTTATAACTGAAAATCAAAGAAATCCCCATTTAGAAGTATAATAGTTTGTATTTGGAAATATTTGTCACTGATGCCCTGAGCTGAGTTCCCCAAGATCTCTGAAAGCATTTGCAGCACACGCTGTGTTCACAGAGTAAAACAAAATAGCACCCACTAAAACTAGGGAGGGGAGGGTTTCAGCTCTGACAGAAACTATGTTGGTTCTACAGATACAAACCTTAACCAAAATCTGTTTTGGATTTTTAAGCAAAGTTCATTTTTCTTAAATACAACTTCTACATCCTTCTAGGTTTATTATACTGTAGGTGTCCTGGTGCTTTTTCAATTACATTTCAGTTGAAAACAAAATATTTAGGACATGAAGATATACCTGATTTTATTGTAACATTACTCCATAAAATAATTTGTAAACTTCAACAGCAATTATTTCTTCACTGAAAAGGGTGGGAGACTTTGTAATTACCACTGAGACTGCCAACTGTTTTTATGGTCAATATTTGCTAACTCCTTGCTCAAAGAATATTTTCTTTACTTAAAAAAAAACAAAAAGAAAAATCTAACCTATTTATTATAATTATGTGACAACAAAAGTAACATTTTTATTAGCATATTTAAGATAATTGATAATTTAATGGGTTTTGCTTGTTGTTTTAACAGCAGGCTCCATTATGTTATTTTCCTGTGTAAGAACACATACTGGCTTCCAACTGTCCAGAGAATGAAGACAATTTTCCTCAGTATGTTCCTCACATCTGAAAAATTTGGCGAATAGTCCTAACAGTCTTCTCTTCTGGCCTTCTAAATGTTCTCTTCTCACACACTTACCTTCCCCTTTGGACATACGTGTGTATATACCTATGGTTCTGTGCCCTGAAATCTCCTTCCTCATTTAAGGTTTGTCTAACACTTAACATTTAGTTCATGTTTTATCCATTTTCTAGAATGGTCTAAGCTGATTTCTTATATTACTTCTGTTAACAATTTGCACCATACGCTTTAGAATCTGCATATGTATATATTCTAGTACTTATTGGTTCTGGTTTTGTTCATGTTATTTCATGAAAGTGCATCACATATGCAGGACACTTTTATACTGTTGTATTTGTAGGAATAGTTTAATAAAATTAAATTTTAAAAATTATGCAAATTAAAAAAAATAATTATGCAGACAGATGTCACAATCTGGGGACAATAGACATGCATTCCAACGATCACTAGACATTTTGGTCTCTCAACCAAAGGATCTAGGTAAAGCTCTTCTTATAAATTTTAGGGGCTATTTTGTGGCTATTTACACACATGGACAAAGAAAAAGAGAAATAGGTATGAGGAGTGCTTGTATGAATAATTATACCCTCAAAAGTTTACAGAGGGGAATAATATAGTGATAAAGAAAAAAACGTTAAAGGTGGGAAGAGGGTATATTTTAGAGGATTCTTAGCTATAAGGAAGTTTTCTTTGTCAAGATAAATGCTTCTTTGTGACTTCTGGGTTGACTTCTAGGTTTCTTAGATGGTTGTGACTATGACTCCTTGGAAAACATCTTTTACATATCATCAGAATCATCAAACGTTACGGTAAAAAAAAAAAAAAAAGTCTTTAAGTATCTTCTAAGTTTAATGCCTAAACAGAACTTCAGCAGAGGTGCTAGACACAACTGGAAAATAATGTTTCATATTTACACAGAACAATGTGGTTCCTATTCAATAGCAGAGGCTTTTGCTATTGATTTCTGTTTCTGTGGTAGGGGCTAAGTACAGCTTATATTATAGCCTTCTTTCATATCCCATTTGGATATTGTTAATTCTTTCATCTTCATAGGTTTCAACCTTAGTACTCAGGCTCAAAGTTATGTTTATGCAGACTGAGAAATTTAGAAACAAAATGGGTCTAAGTTTTCACCTATACTATTTTTCCATTTAGCAGATGAGAAGCAATATTACCATGACTCTTTTTTCCAAGATCATAAAGTTAACTGGTAACATTATCACGATTAGAATCCAGGTATCCTTATAGGTTGAGTTACTTATTTTCCTGATCATATTTTTGGCTTAGTGAAAACATTTTATATTCTACTGTTCTTGAAAAGGAAATGTTTTAGGATATGAATGGTCAAACAATTTCATAGAATCTTATTTTCCTATTCAGTTGGGAGGGATTAAAAATTCCTTTACTTATTTATAACCCCAACGTCCAAAAGGATTCAACAGTCTGCATAATTAAATGATACATAATAAGCATATTTTCCTTAACATAGTGCCTTTATAAATAAGGTGAGATGAATAAAGAAGGAATCTCAAAGGATTTGAGATCCAAAATAAATTTTCTCCTAAATTTGACTCAGTTCTATTTCATAGGCAAAAGAAAAATAAGTTCTTGGCTTACATGACAAAGAAAAATAATTGATATTTCAAGAAGCAATCTTTCAAAGATTAGGTGGATAAAAGAATACATACTCCCTTTAATTCTCAACTTAAAGTCATTCTCTTCCCTTAGGCCAAAAAATTACTAGAGCTGGAAAGTAAGGGGGGTTAGGTTGAAGAGTCAATAAGGATCTTCCTCCTCTCTGGTCCATATGAAAGCATGGGAACCAGTGACAAGAGATTCAGAATGTGACAGAATCTAGGAGATCCTAGCCTCTGGGTATCCTATGATCTTCCCCAAAGAAATCTGGAATCAGACAATTTGAGTAGAACTAGTTTTTTGCTCTATAAAGAGCTAAGGAGAAGATGAACAGTTGAACTAATTCTTCATCCCTTAGTGAAGGGAAGTACAGAGACTCAGTAGCAAAATGGTCTTCTCTTGGATGAACCTGATTTATGATGTATCTCCAGCCTACATGTGCTGATAGACCATTGGTCTTCTGCCACTCTATACCACAGTACTCTATGATTCCAAGCTACAGAACTCTAGCAAGTAGAATGAGAACAGTTTTAGTACTTTTAAAAGCCTAGTAGCCAGAGAGAGAGATAAACAGAATAATCAGAACAGACCACTAATGAAATAGAGGTATAGGAGAAGACAGAAAATATTGAAACAAAATATTCTAATTAAAAAATAATAAAAATAACATCAAATATAGACTAACAAACTTTTTTGGAATAAACTTTAACTAAAAATTTAGTATATACTCCGAAGAAAAGAATCATCTCTGTTGTGACTCAAACTACTGATCTGGAAGATGAAGTCAAAGATAAGGCAAAATCTAAAGAGATTGTAGTCTGGAGAGAAATATAAGATTTGGAGGGTAGATACAGTAACTCTAATATGAGAATAGGGTTTCCAGAAGAAGAAAACGTAGATATAGATGAAAATAATACAAATCACAATTTTAAAAATTTCATCAGCTGAAGAAGATTCCAGCCTATAGTTTATAGGTTTTGGCTACTTCCCAGCAGGATTTATGAGAAAAGATACACACATAGGAATATGTTGATTAGATACTTGAATTCCTTGAAGAAATGAAAAAATAAACTTAGAGCTTTCAAACAGAAATAAAAAGTTACTTACAAAGGATAAAGAAGTTATCTTCAATTGCTCATCTACAATGTTGTATTCTAAAAGTTGATAGAGAAACTTCTAAAATCAACTAACAGAGAAGTCTGAAATCAAAGATCCCCCTACCTAGGAAAGCTATTCTTCACTCATTGGAGAGAAAGAAGAATATTTGCAGATATGCAAGGATGAACCTTCCTACACAAATACATCTAATTAAGAGGCATAATTTTAAAATATGGTGCAACAGTTAAAAACCTGCATATAGCAGCCAATATATCAACTAAATATATAAAAGCACAACTATTTTTTTTGAATTTGATTTTTTTATACAGGTTTTTATTAGTCATGAATTTTATACACATCAGTGTACACATGTCAATCCCAATTAGCCAATTCATCACATCACCACCACCACCCACCCTGCCCGCTGCTTTCCCCGCTTGGTGTCCATATGTTTGTTCTCTACATCTGTGTCTCAATTTCAGCCCTGCAAACCGGTTCATCTGTACATTTTTCTAGGTTCCACATCAATGCGTTAATATACGATATTTGTTTTTCTCTTTCTGACTTACTTCACTCTGTATGACAGTCTCTAGATACATCCACATCTCAACAAATGACCCAATTTCGTTGCTTTTTATGGCTGAGTAATATTCCATTGTATATATGTACCACATCTTCTTTATCCATTCATCTGTCGATGGCCACTTAGGTTGCCTCCGTGACCTATCTATTGTAAACAGTGCTGCAATGAACATTGGGGAACATGTCTCTTTTTGAACTATGGTTTTCTCTGGGTATATGCCCAGTAGTGGGATTGCTAGATCATATGGTAATTCTATTTTTAGTTTTTTAAGGAACCTCCATACTGCTCTCCATAGTGGCTGTATCAATTTATATTCCCACCAACAGTGCAAGAGAGTTCCCTTTTCTTCACACCCTCTCCAGCATACCCTGTTTGTAGATTTTCTCATGATGCCCATTCAAACTGGTGTGAGGTGATACTTCATTTAAGTTTTGATTTCCATTTCTCTAATAATTAGTGATGTTGAGCAGCTTTTCATGTGCTTCTTGGCCATCTGTATGTCTTCTTGGGAGAAATGTCTATTTAGGTCTTCTGCCTATTTTTGGATTGGGTTGTTTGTTTTTTTTAATATTGAGCTTCATGAGCTGTTTATATATTCTGGAGATTAATCCTTTGTCCGTTGATTCTTTTGCAAATATTTTCTCCCATTCTGAGGGTTGTCTTTTCATCTTGTTTATGGTTTCCTTTGCTGTGCAAAAGCTTTGAAGTTTCAATAGGTCCCATTTGTTTATTTTCGTATTTAGTTCCATTACTCGAGGAGGTGGGTCAAAATAGATCTTGCTGTGATTTATGTAAAAAGTGTTCTTCCTATGTTTCCTCTAAGAGTTTTATAGTGTCCTGTCTTACATTTAGGTGTCTAAATATTTTGAGTTTATTTTTGTGTATGGTGCTAGGGAATGTTCTAATTTCATTCTTTTACATGTAGCTGTCCAGTTTTCCCAGCACCACTTACTGAAGAAACTGTCTTTTCTCCACTGTATATCCTTGCCTCCTTTGTTATAGATTAGTTGACCATAGGTGTATGAGTTTATCTCTGGGCTTTCTATCTTGTTCCACTGATCTATGTTTCTGTTTCTGTGCCAGTACCATATTGTCTTGATTACTATAGCTTTGTAGTATAGTCTGAAGTCAGGGAGTCTGATTCCTCCAGCTCCATTTTTTTTCCCTCAAGACTACTTTGGTTATTCAGGGTCTTTTGTGTCTCCATACAAATTTTAAGATTTTTTGTTCTAGTTCCATAAAAAATGCCATTGGTAATTTGACAGGGATCACGTTGAATCTGTAGATGGCTTTGGTTAGTATAATCATTTCACAATATTGATTCTTCCAATCCAAGAACATGGTATATCTCTCCATCTGTTGGTATCATCTTTAATTTCTTTCATCAGTGTCTTATACTTTTCTGCATACAGGTCTTTTGTCACATAGGTAGGTTTATTCTTAGGTATTTTATTCTTTTTCTTGCAGTGGTAAACAGGAGTGTTTCTTTACTTTCTCTTTCAGATTTTTCATCATTAGTGTATAGGAATGCAAATGATTTCTGTGCATTACTTTTGTATCCTGCAACTTTACCAAATTCATTGATTAGCTCTAGTAGTTTTCTGGTGGCATCTTTAGCGTTCTCTATGTATAATATCATGTCATCTGCAAACAGTGATCTTTTCCTATTTGGATTCCTTTTATTTCTTTTTCTTCTCTGATTGCTGTGGCTAGAACTTCCAAAACTATGTTGAATAGGAGTGGTGAGAGTGGGCAACCTTGTCTTGTTCCTGATCTTAGTGGAAATGGTTTCAGTTTTTCACCATTGAGAACAATGCTGGCTGTGGGTTTGTCATATATGGCCTTTATTATGTTGAGGTAGGTTCCCTCTATGCCCATTTTCTGGAGAGTTTTTATTATAAATGGGTGTTGAATTTTGTCAAAAGCTTTTTCTGCATCTATTGAGATGATCATATGGTTTTTATTCTTCAGTTTGTTAATATGGTATATCACATTGATTATTTGTGTATATAGAAGAATCCTTGCAACACTGGGATAAATCGCACTTGATCATGGTATATGATCCTTTTAATGTGTTGTTAGATTCTGTTTGCTAGTATTTTGCTGAGGATTTTTGAATATATATTCATCAGTGATATGGGTCTATAATTTTCTTTTTTTGTAGTATCTTTTTATTGGCATACAGTTGCTTGTAGTAGTCTCTTAGGATGTTTTGTATTTCTGTGTTTTCTGCTGTAACTTCTTTTTCGTTTCTAATTTTATTGACTTGAGTCCTTTCCCTCTTTTTCTTGATGAGTCTGGCTAATGATTATCAATTTTGTTTATCTCCTCTAGTACCAGCTTTTAGTTTTATTGATCTTTGCTATTGTTTTCCTTGTTTCTGTTTCATTTATTTCTGCTCTGATCTTTATGATTTCTTCCCTTCTGCTAACTTTGGGTTTTGTTTGTTCTTCTTTCTCTAG
>NC_041222.1:52499066-52499611 GCF_002837175.3 Physeter macrocephalus
AGTGATCTCTTGGTTATTCAGTAACGTATTGTTTAGCCTCCATGTGTTTGTGTTTTTTCCTTTTTTTCCCTGTAATTGATTTCTAATCTCATAGCACTGTGGCCAGAAAAGATGCTTGATATGATTATAATTTTCTTAAATTTACAGAGGCTTGATTTGTGACCCAAGATGTGATCTATCCTGGAGAAAGTTCTACTCACATTTGAGAAGAAAGTGTAATCTGTTGTTTTTGGATGGAATGTCCTATAAAAATCAATTAAACCTATCTGCTCTACTGTGTGATTTAAAGCTTCTATTTCCTTTTTTATTTTCATTTTGGATGATCTGTCCATTGGTATAAGTGAAGTGTTAAAGTCTCCCACTATTACTGTGTTACTGTTAATTTCCTCTTTAATAGCTGTTAGCAGTTGCCTTATGTATTGAGGTGCTCCTATGTTGGGTGCGTATATATTTATAATTGTTATATCTTCTTCTTTGATTGATCCCTTGATCATTATGTAGTGTCCTTCCTTGTCTCTTGTAACATTCTTTATTTTAAAGTCTAT
>NC_041222.1:52499900-52500489 GCF_002837175.3 Physeter macrocephalus
TATGTATGTTCCTATGACCATTTTCTTAATTGTTTTGGGTTTGTTTTTGTAGGTCCTTTTCTTGTCTTGTGTTTCCCACTTAGAGAAGTTCCTTTAGCATTTGTTGGAGAGCTGGTTTGGTTGTGCTGAATTCTCTTAGTTTTTGCTTGTCTGTAAAGCTTTTGATTTCTCCATCGAATCTGAATGAGATCCTTGCCAGGTAGAGTACTCTTGGTTGTACCTTCTTCCCTTTCATCCCTTTAAGTATATCATGCTACTCCCTTCTGGCTTGTAGAGTTTCTGCTGAGAATTCAGCTGTTAACCTTATGGGAGTTCCCTATTATGTTGTCGTTTTTCCCCTTGCTGCTTTCAATATTTTTTCTTTGTGTTTAACTTTTGGCAATTTGATTACTATGTGTCTCGGGGTGTCTCTCCTTGGGTTTATCCTGTATGGTACTCTCTGCACTTCCTGGACTTGGGTGGCTATTTCCTTTTCCATGTTAGGGAAGGTTTCGACTATAATCTTCTTTTCAAATATTTTCTCTGGTCCTTTCTCTCTCTCTTTTCCTCCTGGGACCCCTATAATGTGAATGTTGTTGCATTTAATGTT
>NC_041222.1:52500598-52507436 GCF_002837175.3 Physeter macrocephalus
GTCCCTGAGGTCTCTTAGGCTGTCTTCATTTCTTATCATTCTTTTTTCTTTATTCTGTTCTGCAGCAGTGAATTCCACCATTCTGTCTTCAGGTGTCTTATCCGTTCTTCTCTGGCTTGTAGAGTTTCTGCTGAGAATTCAGCTGTTAACCTTATGGGAGTTCCCTATTATGTTGTCGTTTTTCCCCTTGCTGCTTTCAATATTTTTTCTTTGTGTTTAACTTTTGGCAATTTGATTACTATGTGTCTCGGGGTGTCTCTCCTTTAGTTTTCATTTCAGTTATTGTATTGTTCATCTCTGTGTGTTTGTTCTTTGATTCTCGTAGGTCTTTGCTAAACATTTCTTGCATCTTCTCGATCTTTGCCTCCATTGTTTTTCCAAGGTTTTGGATCATCTTCACTATCATTATTCTGAATTATATTTCTGGAAGGCTGCCTACCTCCACTTCATTTGGTTGCTTCTCTTGGGTTTTATCTTGTTCCTTCATCTAGTACATAGCCCTCTGCCTTTTCATCTTGTCTCAAAAGCCAAACTATTAACAATGTGAGAAATCCACCACTGGAGGTAACATAAGGACAGGTTTGACTTCCCTGTAAACTGATAATGAAAAATTAATCATTTATCCTGCTTTTTCTGAACGAAACAAAATGGCCCCAAATATTCATACAGTCCAATAGATGAGGGAAAGTTCTTCATGGAATAAGTCAGTCTAACGAATGCAAAAGAAATGCTAAATATAGAAAATCACCATTATGCAACTCGTAATGAAATAAAGGAGCTAGGCCATGATCATTAATGAATTCTAAAACCATTAGATGAAGGAGCAAGGTGAAAACCCACCAAATAAAACAACTGAAGAGGAAATAGGCAGTCTACCTGAAAAAGAATTCAGAGTAATGATAGTACAGATGGTCCAAAATCTTGGAAATAGAATGGAGAAAATACAAGAAATGTTTAACAAGGACTTAGAAGAACTAAAGAGCAAACAAACAGTGATGAACAACACAATAAATGAAAGTAAAAGTTCTCTAGAAGGAATCAATAGCAGAAAAACTGAGGCAGAAGAATGGATAACTGACCTGGAAGATAAAATAGTGGAAATAACTACTGCAGAGCAGAATAAAGAAAAAAGAATGAAAAGACTTGAGGACATCCTCAGAGACCTCTGGGACAACATTAAATATACCAACATTTGATCACAGGGGTCCCAGAAGAGAAAGAGAAAAAGAAGGGACTGAGAAAATGTTCGAAGAGATTATAGTTGTAAAATTCCCTAATATTGGAAATGAAATAGTTAAGCAAGTCCAGGAAGCACAGAGAGTCTCATACAGGATAAATCCAACAAGAAACACACCAAGACACATACTAATCAAACTATCAAAAATTAAATACAAAGAAAAAATATTAAAAGCAGCAAGGGAAAAGCAACAAATAACATACAAGGGAATCCCCATAAGGTTAACAGCTGATCTTTCAGCAGAAGCTCTACAAGCCAGAAGGGAGTGGCAGGACATATTTAAAGTGATTAAAGTGAAAAACCTACAACCAGATTACTCTACCCAGCAAGGATCTCATTCAGAGTCAATGGAGAAATTAAAACCTTTACAGACAAGCAAAAGCTAAGGGAATTCAGCACCACCAAACCAGTTTTACAGCAAATGCTAAGGAACTTCTCTAGGCAGGAAACACAAGAGAAGGGAAAGACCTACAATAACAAACCCAAAACAATTAAGAAAATGGTAAGAGGAACATACATATAAATAATTACATTAAATGTAAATGGATTAAGTGTTCCAAAAAAAAGACATAGGCTGGATGAATGGATACAAAAACAAGACCCGTATATATGCTGTCTACAAGAAACCCACTTCAGACCTAGGGACACATACAGACTGAAAGTGAGGGGATGGAAAAACATATTCTATGCAAATGGAAATCAAAAGAAAGCTAGAGTAGCAATTCTCAAATCAGACAAAATAAACTTTAAAATAAAGAGTATTACAAGAGACAAAGAAGGACATTACATAATGATCAAGGGATCCATCCAAGAAGAATAAATAACAATTGTATTATGCACCCAACACAGGAGCACCTCAGTACATAAGGCAAATGCTAACAGCCATAAAAGGGGACATAGAGAGTAACACAATAACAGTAGGGGACTTTAACACCCCACTTTCACCAATGGGCAGATCATCCAAAATGAAAATAAATAAGGAAACAGAAGCTATAAATGATACAGTAAACAAGATGGACTTAATTGATATTTATAGGACATACTATCCAAAAAACAACAGAATACTCTTTATCCTAAAGTGCTCTTGGAACATTCTCCAGGATAGATCATATCTTGGGTCACAAATCAAGCCTCGGTAAATTTAAGAAAATTGAAATTTTATCAAGTATCTTTTCAACCAGAACACTGTGAGACTAGACATCAATTACAGGAAAAAAAAAAAGCTACAAACAGATGGAGGCTAAACAACACACTACTTAATAACAAAGAGATCACTGAAGAAATCAAAAAATACCTAGAAACAAATGACAATGAAAACACGGGGACTCAAAACCTATGGGATGCAGCAAAAGCAGTTCTAAGAGGGAAGTTTATAGCAAAACAATCCTATATCAAGAAACGAGAAACATCTCAAATAGACAACTTAAACTTATACCTAAAGCAATTAGAGAAAGAAGAACAAAAAACCCTAAAGTTAGCAGAAGGAAAGAAAACATAAAGATCAGAACAGAAATAAATGAAAAAGAAATGAAGGAAACAATAGCAAAGATCAATAAAACTAAAAGCTGGTTCTTTGAGAAGATAAACAAAATTGATAAACCATTAGCCAGACTCATCAAGGAAAAAAGGGAGAAGACTCAAATCAAGAGAATTAGAAATGAAAAAGGAGAAGTAACAACGGACACTGCAGAAATACAAAGGATCATGAGAGACTACTACACATAACTATACCAATAAAATGGACAACCTGAAAGAAATGGACAAATTCTTAGAAAAGCACAGCCTTCCAAGACTGAACCAGAAAGAAATAGAAAATATAAACAGACCAATCAAAAGCACTGAAATTGAGTCCGTGATTAAAAATCTTCCAACAACCAAAGCCGAGGACCAGACGGCTTCACAGGAAAATTCTATCAAACATTTAGAGAAGAGCAAACAGCTATCCTTTTCAATCTCTTCCAAAATATACAAGAGGGAGGAAATCTCCCAAACTCATTCTATGAGGCCACCATCACCGACACCAAAACTAGACAAAGATGTCACAAAGAAAGAAAACTACAGGCCAATATCACTGATGAACATACATGCAAACATCTTCAACAAAATACTAGCAAACAGAAACCAACAGCACATTAAAAGGATCATACACCACCAAACCCATTCTATGAGGCCACCATCACCCTGATACCAAAATAAGACAAAGATATCACAATAAACGAAAATTACAGGCCAATATCACTGATGAACATGAATGCAAAAATCCTCAACAAAATACTAGCAATCTGAATCCAACAATACATTAAAAGGATCATGCACCATGATCAAGTGGGATTTATCCCAGAGATGCAAGCATTTTTCAATATCTGCAAATCATTCAGTGTGATACACCACATCAACAAACTGAATAATAAAAAACCATATGATCATTTAAATAGATGCAGAAAAAGCTTTTGACAAAATTCAACACCAATTTATGATAAAAACCCTCCAGAAAGTAGGCATAAAGGGAACTTACCTCAACATAATAAAGGCCATATATGACTAACCCACAGCCAACTTGGTTGTCAATGGTGAAAAACTGAAACAATTTCCACTAAGATTAGGAACAAGAAAAGGTTGCCCAGTCTCACCACTATGATTCAACATAGTTTTGGAAGTTCTAGCCACAGCAGTCAGAGAAGAAAAAGAAATAAAAGTAATCCAAATCGGAAAAAAAGTAAAGCTGTAACTGTTTGCAGATGACATGACACTATACATAGAGAACGCTAAAGATGCCACCAGAAAACTACTAGAGCTAATCAATGAATTTGGTAAAGTAGCAGAATACAAAATTAATGCACAGAAATCTCTTCTATTCCTATACACTAAAGATGAAAAATCTGAAAGAGAAATTAAGGAAACACTCCCATTTACCATTGCAACAAAAAGAATAAAATAACTAGGTAGAAACCTACCTAAGGAGACAAAAGACCTGTAGGCAGAAAATTATAAGACACTGCTGAAAGAAATCAAAGATGATAAAAACAGATGGAGAGATATACTGTGGTTCTTGGATTGGAAGTATCCACATTGTGAAAATGACTATACTACCCAAAACAACCTACAGATTCAACACACAGAGAAGAAAAAGAAATAAAAGTAATCCAAATCGGAAAAGAAGTAAAGCTGTAACTGTTTGCAGATGACATGACACTATACATAGAGAACGCTAAAGATGCCACCAGAAAACTACTAGAGCTAATCAATGAATTTGGTAAAGTAGCAGAATACAAAATTAATGCACAGAAATCTCTTCTATTCCTATACACTAAAGATGAAAAATCTGAAAGAGAAATTAAGGAAACACTCCCATTTACCATTGCAACAAAAAGAATAAAATAACTAGGTAGAAACCTACCTAAGGAGACAAAAGACCTGTAGGCAGAAAATTATAAGACACTGCTGAAAGAAATCAAAGATGATAAAAACAGATGGAGAGATATACTGTGGTTCTTGGATTGGAAGTATCCACATTGTGAAAATGACTATACTACCCAAAACAACCTACAGATTCAACACAATCCCTATCAAACTACCACTGGCATTTTTCACAGAACTAGAACAAACAATTTCACAATATGTATTCAAACACAAAAGACCCCAAATAGCCAAAGCAATATTGAGAAAGAAAAATGGAGCAGGAGCAATCAGGCTTCTGGACTTCAGACTATACTACAAAGCTCCAGTAACCAAGACAGTATGGTACTGGCACAAAAAGAGAAATATAGATCAATGGAACAGGATAGAAAGCCCAGAGATAAACCCACACACATATGGTCACCTTATCTTTGGTAAAGGAGGCAAGAAAATACAATGGAGAAAAGACAGTCTCTTCAATAAGCAGTGCTGGGAAACCTGGACAGTACACGTAAAAGAATGAAATGAGAACACTCCCTAACACCATACACAAGAATAAACTCAAAATGGATTAAAGAACTAAATGTAAGGCCAGACACTATAAAACTTTGGGAGGAAAACATGGGCAGAACATCCATGACATAAATCACAGCAAGATCCTTTCTGGCCCACCTCCTAGAGAAATGGAAATAAAAACAAAAATAAACTAATGGGACCTAATGAAACTTAAAAGCTTTTGCCAGCAAAGGAAACCATAAACAAGATGAAAAGACACCCCTCAGAATGGGAGAAAATGTTTGCAAATGAAGCAACTGACAAAGGATTAATCTCCAAAATTTACAAGCAGCTCATGCAGCTCAATATCAAAAAAAAAAAACAAAACTCAAGCCAAAACTGGGCAGAAGACCTAAATAGACATTTCTCCTAAGAAGATATACAGATTTCCCACAAACACGTGAAAGAATGCTCAATATCAAAAATCATTAGAGAAATGCAAATCAAAACTACAATGAGATATCACCTCACAGCAGTCAGAATGGCCATCATGAAAAAATCTACAAACATTACATGCTGGAGAGGGTTTGGAGAAAAGGGAACCCTCTTGCACTGTTGGTGGGAATGTAAATTGTTACATCCACTATGGAGAACTGTATGGAGGTTCTTCAAAAAACTAAAAACAGAACTACCATATGACCCAGCAATGCCACTACTGGGCATATACCCTGAGAAAACCATAATTCAAAAATAGTCATGGACCACAATATTCATTGCAGCTCTATTTATAATAGCCAGGACATGGAAGCAACCTAAGTGTCCATCGACAGATGAATGGATAAAGAAGATGTGGCACATATATACAATGGAATATTACTCAGCTATAAAAAGAAACGAAATTGAGTTATTTGTAGTGAGGTGGTTGGACCTAGAGTCTGTTATACAGAATGAAGTAAGTCAGAAAGAGAAAAACAAATACCATATGCTAACACATATATATGGAATCTAAAGAAAAAAAATGGTTATGAAGAACCTAGAGGCAGGACAGGATTAAAGATGTAGATGTAGAGAATGGACTTGAGGACATGGGGAGGGGGAAGGGTAAGCTGGGACGGAGTGAGAGAGTAGCATGGACTTATATATACTCTCAAATGTGAAATAGATAGCAGCCACATAGCACAGGGAGATCAGCTCCGTGCTTTGTGACCACCTAGAGGCGTGGGATAGGGAAGATGGGAGGGAGATGCAAGAGGGAGGAGATATGGGGATATATGTATAGATGATTCACTTTGTTATAAAGCAGAAACTATCATACCATTGTAAACCAATTATACTCCAATAAAGATGTTTAAAAAATGAATAAATAAAACCATTAGGTGAAAAGTTGATGGAAAACTTCATAAAGAATGGTTCAGATTGATACCACCTAAATACACAAATTAATCATAGCTTCTCTGCTAGGAGAACCACGAGATGCAATATGCCTACTGGTGTGATGCAACAGCAAGCACATAGTCCCACCGATGAAGTATTCTTGGAAAAATAAGATGAGGACTTAAATCTAACCAAACCTCTAGATATTAGTATCAGTAAAAAGAAAATCTGGGTGAATGAGGAATGGTTTAAACATCATCAAGAAAAAGTCTGCAGGGGATTCCCTGGTGGCGCAGTGGTTGAGAGTCCGCCTGCCGATGCAGGGGACACGGGTTC
>NC_041222.1:52507626-52512760 GCF_002837175.3 Physeter macrocephalus
CGCCTGCGGCTGGGCCCGTGAGCCATGGCCGCTGGGCCTGCGCGTCCGGAGCCTGTGCTCCGCAACGCGAGAGGCCACAGCAGTGAGAGGCCCGCGTACCGGAAAAAAAAAAAAAAAAAAAAAGTCTGCAGGCAAATATATTACTAGAACATGGGCCACACTAAAGATGAGTGACAAAAAGAATTTCCACAAGTAAATGGCATGAAAACAATGTAAATGAAAAGAGCCACGTGCATATACCCTATCTGTTAGACATTCATATTGAAGTATCTATAGATAAAATGATGTGATGTCAAAGATCTGCTTTAAAATGCTACTCACACGCAAAAAAAATAATTGGAAGACGAGATGTGTAAGACTGATAAAATGTTGATTATAATTGAATAGGGGTGAATGGGTACATGGAGACATTATACTATGTTCTCTATTTGGGGGTATGTTTGAAAATTTCCAAACAAAACTATTTTAAAAATTCAGGGAAGCTTTGTTTGAAAACTAACACAGTGGTTATTTCATCCTTCTTTAAAATCCAGATAGATTTGTTAGGCAAAGAAGGAAGAACACAGTGAAATCAACTAAGGCAATCTGCAATCTACATTTACAGTAAATATAAAAAACATTGTTACTTGAATGTAGGTTATTTTCACATACTCAGAGAAAGTTTACAATAAAGTATGAAGTTTTCCATAGCCTTTAATATCTTCAGAAAATTGAGATTTTACAGCATCATCCTTCATAATGTATTTTATTCAAAATAAAAACTGTAGAGATAATTACAGAAACTTGAATAGAAACTGCATATTAAATAACATTATTTCTATTTCACTGATATTAAATTTCTTGGATGTTATAATACTGTTATGATATGTGCAAAAAAGCCTTTGTTCTTATGAAAGATTTGGGGATGAAGTGTACTTATCACTGCAATTTACTTTCAAATAATTCAGCCAAAACATTTCATACACACACATATATGGAGTTAGAAAGAAAAAGGTGAGGAAGAACTCAAATTTTGAAAAATGGTAATAATTGGTGAGTCTGGATTAAGAGTATACATGTGTTATTACAGTATTCTTTCAAGTTTTCTATAGGTATGAAGTTTATTGTGGTAGAAGGTTAAAAGAGAAAAACAGGAACAAAAAGTTGAATAAACAACTTTTTACAAGTTAACAAGTTAAGAAATACATTCATTTGACCACTTGAACCAAAGAGAAAAGTTAAAATAGGAAATTTCATTCTGTAGTCTAGAGAATATTTCATACAAATATCTTCCTCTCTAAAAGGTCAAGAGGGCAGGAGTTGACCTGATCTTTAAGGTCCTTTTAACAATAGAAATGCATTAGTCTAAATACCCCAAAACAATCATAATGAGAATAAAAGCAAATGTTTACTGGCAATTTACAGTTGCCAGGCAATGAACTACATATTCTCTATGCATTACCTCATTTAATCCTTACCACATCTCATGAGTAAGATCAATTAGTCTTTGACTTTACAGTGATCCCATGGGCTAGTAAGTGGGAGAGTAATATAAAGTACCCTTTATATTATGCAAAGCAAAATTACTCAGCAGTTTCATCGTGCCCTTACCCATCAGAGCTGGTAGTCATCTTGTTCCCCTAAATGAAACACCTACCTTAGCATAATGATTGAAAGTGTAGCTCTGAAGGTAACCAGCCTACAAATTAAACTCATGTTCCAACACTTACTAGCTGTATTACCTTGGTCAAGTTATTTGTCCTCACTGTTCTTCATTTTTCTCAACAATAAAATGGATGTGTTAACTTGTGAAGCTATACTAAGATTACTTGTGATAGATGCATTTAAAGAACACAGCACAGTGTCTGGTACATAGAAAGTATCCAGTAAGTATTAGATCTCAGTATTAAAATGGGGGACATTCCATATTGCAGTAGCTTCACTTGGTTTAAAAAACAAACAAACAAAAAACAGCTGAGTATGTTTCAAAATAAAAAGCATCAGGCAGAGATAGGGGACAGGGAGTTACTAAAAGTAGCAATATTTCTCAATTAAGTAGAAGATAGTCTAAATTCAGTTATATCCCCAGGCAAAGTGCCTGCTTAATATTAAGCATAAGCTTAATTTGTCAAATAACAGAATTTAACAATTAACATCTAAGCTGTAACTGAATCATAATAGAAACTTAGAAGATCAATATTATTTTACTCCTTTAAAAAGTAGTGGTAAAATATCAAATGTTAAGTGTTTAAACTTAAACTTGCATACACTAATTTAAAAAAATGCAAGATCATTCCATGAAGTGAGTGTATCTCACCAAATCTCCTACTGCATAAGAAGATCAGACAGAAGAAATATTATCAAAGAAATGTTCATCATGGAGGTTTTGGGAACATTCACCACTGTCTACTCAACATGGAAAGATAACCTCTTTTAACCTGTCATGTAAAGAACAGCCCATTTTCTTTCGAGCTTTCTGCCTTCCACAGTGGAAACATTAGCCTTGGGTAGCTTATCTGCACCTCTCCTTCCTATTTTGCCAAAAGAATAATTAAGAAATGAAATAATCCTTAAAGCACAAAGCATGGTCAATATATTTCCCATCCTCTTACAGAAAAAGTAATTATCCAGAAAGTCATAAACTCTTGCTAAAACTTGGATCTTAACTACCTCTTTTTTTTTCAATAAGTGAACTTAATAAGAAGTAAAGTAACAAAGATTCTCTGGGTAATTTACCACAGATTCTAAGGAGGAGGGCACAAAATTTAACATGAATACTGCTCCCAGCCTGCATTCTACATTTTCATTAATGCCATGCCTAAGGTTATCTAAGAACCTAAAAATACAGAAGCAAATTAGAATATGGTTTTGCTGTTTTAAAAAACAGATTATGTAAATACCAAAAAGTGGGTGAATAAGCAATCATCCTTAATTCTTTTTAACTACAATAATTTCTCTTCAACCTGACATTCATATTTTTAGTATCCCAATGGTGAAAATAATTTGCAGAAGCGAAACTTATGAGCCTATAGGGAAATAGAGTTATGGGAATAAAACCATGTTTAAACATAGTATATTGGGAATCCTCTGGCAGTCCAGTGGTTAGGACTCTGTGCTTTTACTGCCAAGGGCGTGGGTTTGAACCCTGGCAGGGGAACTAAGATCCTGCAATCCACATAGTGTGGCCAAAAATAAAAATAAATCAAATAAACATGTTAAATTATTTTAATAGATTTAATATTCACTAAAACAAAACAAAAGCTAACACGTATTGAAGAACTAATAACATTATTATTACACATAAAATGAGGAAAAAACATGAGCAAAATATAGAATTTTGGGGGAAGAGGATTTTTTAAAAAATAGGAAAAATCCTCAAAGAACCTTGCCCTAATGGAATATTTAGGCAATGGTCTGAATAAACAAGTGTAAAACAAGAGGGATCACTTACTGTGCATAATAAGCAAACAGGAATCTATCAAGGGGAGCTTCCAGTGGGCTGTGAGGGTGAGAAAGGAAGCTAGAGTGGGGAGGGGATTGGAGGCAATAGAAAAGAGGATTGGGGACTTCCATGGAGGCACAGTGGTTAAGAATCAGCTTGCCAGTACAGGGGACACGGGTTTGCACCTTGGTCCGGAAGATCCCACATGTCGTGGAGCAAGTAAGCCTGTGCACCACAACTACTGAGCCTGTGCTCTAGAACCTGTGAGCCACAACTGCTGAGCTCGCCGTGCCACAACTACTGAAGCCCACGTGCCTAGAGCCTCCCTGTGCTCTGCAACAAAGAGAAGTCACCGAAAGGAGAAGCCCACGCACCACAAGAAAGAGTAGCCCCCGCTCGCTGCAGCTAGAGAAAGCCCGTGAGCAGTGACAAAGACCCAAAGCAGCCAAAAAAAAACAAAAAAAATTAAGAAAAAGAGGATTGGTTAATCATTTTACCCTGGTAGGGGGATGATTGAAACTCTGTTAGAAAAGTTGTTTATTATTCTTTTTAAAATGATTTACTCTTTGATTTTTCTAATCTGTAGCCATAACATCCAAATCTTCACTGAAATTCTCCCAGAAACAACAAATCCCCTTACATGAGGGTGTTTTATAAGATTTCAACATTATATATATTTGGGTCTAAAAAAAATAAAGACTGCAAGAGATGAAATGGAAATCAGAAGAAACAGAAATCACTTTCATGAGTGAAATGTGAGCATCTCCTTCTCCAAATCCACAGAGATATTGAAAGGAGTGCTGGACTTAAGCCACCTTTATCTGAATACCCAAGAAAGGTTGAAGAGCCCAACTGACATCACCCCATCTCCTCAAATTCTCCTTTACCTGTAGTTTAAAGAATAAACTTCAGAATATGTTTTGTTTCCTGTCAGATAGTATTCCAAATCACCTTATACTACACACAAAAATCAACTCAAAATGGATTAAAGACTTGAACATAAGACCTGAAACCATACAAATTCTGGAAGAAACATATGGGGAAAGCTCATTGATAACAGTCTTGGCAATGGTTTTTTTGGTTTGACACCAACAACAAAGGCAACTAAAGCAAAATAAACAAATGGCATTACATCAATCTACTGGGTTGGCCAAAGTTTGTTTGGGTTTTTCTAAAAGATCTTACAGAAAACCCAAACGAACTTTTTGGCCAACCTGATAAAAAGCTTCTGCACAGTAGAGGGAAAAAAAAAATCAACAAAATGAAAAGGCAACCTATGGAATGGGAGAATATATTTTCCAATCATATATTGGATAAGGTATTAATATTTTACACACAGACACAAACATTAATCAGATTATTCAACCATAAGAAGGAAATCCTGATATTTGTGACAACATGGGTGGACCTTGAAGGCATTATGCTAAGTGAAATAAGTCAGAGAAAAACAAATATTGCATGGTTATCATTTATATGTGGAATCTAAAAAACAAAAAAAGTCAAGTTCATAGAAACAGAAAGTGGAAAAGTGGTTGCCAGCGGTGTGGGGGAAATAGGGAGAGACTGGTAAGAGGGTACAAAATTTCAGCTATAAGGTGAATGTAATCTGAGAATGTCATGTAAAACATGGTGATTATAGCTGATAACACTGTGTTGTATTCTTGAAATTTGCAAAGAGAGTAGCAGTTAATTATTCTCACCAAAAAAAAAAAA
>NC_041222.1:52513021-52523920 GCF_002837175.3 Physeter macrocephalus
AAACAAACACCGTATGCTAACACATATATATGGAATCCAAGAAAAAAAAAAAAGGTCATGAAGTACCTAGAGGTAAGATGGGAATAGACACAGACCTACTAGAGCATGGACTTGAGGATATGGGGAGGGGGGAAGGGTAAGCTGTGACAAAGCTGTGACGAAGTGAGAGAGTGGCATGGACATATATACACTACCAAATGTAAAATAGATAGCTAGTGGGAAGCAGCCGCATAGCACAGGGAGATCAGCTCTGTGCTTTGTGACCACCTAGAGGGGTGGGATAGGGAGGGTGGGAGGGAGGGAGATGCAAGAGGGAAGAGATATGGGAACATATGTGTATGTATAACTGATTCACTTTATTGTAAAGCAGAAACTAACACACCATTGTAAAACAGTTATACTCCAATAAAGATGTTAAAAAAAAAAATAAGACCACTTCTTCCAGCAAAGGAGTGACTGATACAGTTGACTAGTTTCCAATGCTAGTCCAACACAGAATACTTAACCCATTATATTCTTGAAGTATAATAGCATACCATAAGCACAATTCACTACATAAAATATTGTTTTCCACAGAAAAATGTGTTCTGTCCTTTTCCCAAAAAATTACACAGCTTTGGCTCTAGGATTAAAACCCCTTCTCTCCTGCCACCACATCTACTGTTTCAATAAATTTTCCCATCTCTGAAACACTTGTTGTGGCTCCTCAATCTTGGGGTGGGAGCCCAGCAACCTTGAGGCAAAAGCAAAAGAGGGGAAAGGAGGTCTTGGAACATCACCCTCCGCAAGAATTCACCTCTACCCCCTGTGCTTTCTTAACAACCTTACTCCTGTTATTTTAAGCTCCCCTTTCTCTTTTAACTGGATCCTTCTCAATGATCTTAAGCATGTTCGATTTTCTGACATTAAAACAACAACAGAAGCCGTGTGATTCAATAGTTCCTCCATCCTGCCCTCTTTTAGCCTGTTCCTTTCGTTTTTTTAATATTTAACATAACTCTCCTATTCTCTCCACCTCCAAGCTACTATCAAGCATCTCTCCATTGAACTCCTCCCATAGCCACCTGGCTGATTTCTCTGTCTCAGTTATGGTTCTCCTCAAATCTGCCCTCCATTCTGCTCCGAACAGATGTTTCGAGAGTACGATTCAGAGCACGGTAACTCCTCACACTGAAATCCTTTCCACGGCTGCTATCCACGTGCACATTTAGACTAACATTCTTTAAAGTCTCCTTGGGCTTCCCTGGTGGCGCAGTGGTTGAGAGTCCGCCTGTCGATGCAGGGGACACGGGTTCGTGCCCCGGTCCGGGAAGATCTCACATGTCGCGCAGCGGCTAGGCCCGTGAGCCATGGCCACTGAGCCTGCGCCTCCGCAGCCTGTGCTCCGCAATGGGAGAGGCCACAACAGTGAGAGGCCTGCGTACCGCAAAAAAAAAAAAAAAAAAAAAAAGTCTCCTCAAGGCCCTGTGAGATCTTCTCTGCTCTCTATCTCCAATCTTACCCCCGATTGCCCTTAGCTCTTTTAATTTTTGTTTTTATTTTATTTATACTCAATATGTATATATGAACTCTCCTGCCACAGAGGTTTTTTTTCCTGTTATACTTTCCCTTTTTCCATATTAGTTTAACCAATTTTCACTTATCCTTCAAAATTCAGCTCAGCACCATTTCTTTTCCATGAGATTCTTCACTGACTTCACTGAGTCAGTTAAAACCCTTCTGTACTCCCACATCATACCACGTTTTTTTTTTTAAAGAACAGTCTCAAAGTTACCATTTCATACATATTTTAGGAGTGAATTAAAGAATACCTATTTTTTATTAGGCTATATAGTACATGGGTTCAGAGACTTAATTTTTCTTGTTACACCAGTGCCAGTGTCGGGTCTATACATGGTAATACATATTTGTTGGCCAAAGTCATCTAGCAATCCTGCTGACTTTTCTGTTTCTTTCGTTTCTTTTTGAGATGTTTCTGTGGTTTTAAACTTGAGGGGAAAAAAAAAAATGAAGTGCCAAAAGATGCTTCAATTTTTTCTCTTGATCTCTAATCCCTTTTACTTTTTTTCTTTAAAATCCTGCTAAAGAAAGGCAAAGTCGAGTTTCCAGATGCACAAGGAGTTGAAAAGTATGTATATATTTCTAAATTTCATCAAGATGAATAATTTGACGTAGGAAGCAATTTGGGGTTTTGTCTTGGTATAAGGCGACACAGTGATAAGGATGGAATTTGCCCTTTTTTTTCTCATGAGTACTTGTTCCTATCCCAAAAGACACATTTAGCCCAAAACGCAAGAAGAGAAAATGGATAGCAGTAAACACATGGGATTCTGGATATTACTATTAGAAAGAGGAAGAAGAAATAGGAAAAAAGAAAGAAAGTAAATCTTTAAGTATCAGCGAGTGAGGAGAGGAAAGAATTCTACTAGGACTCGTAAAATGGGAAAAATGAGATGGAGGCTAAGCAGACATACCCCAGCCCAAGACCTTATATGTATTTGAATATTTCAGTTGAATATTTTTCATTTTTGCAAATTGTTAAGTGAAGGATCTATATCAGGTAAATTTCAACTTAGCACTAATGACATGTAGTTACTTAAAATCCCATTGATTTATATACCTGCTATTCTTTTTTATGGTTATGATAAATAACTTAAAAATTGAGTCTATCGCAACAGTGGTGAATAAAGTCATTTTTCATTTATAATGGAAAGCTTGTTTTTCTTGAGGTTATGTGGCACATAGGTAGAATCTGAAACTTAAAGTGAATGATGGGTAGCTAAAGAGTCCATCTGTCACAGTTAATCTGCTGCAAGCGAGATGGCTACAAAGCTTAGAGCCCATCCATTTATTTACAGAGACAGATTAATTTTTTCCATCTTTATTTTCTCTTCGGAACCTTAATTTACAATGAAGGGGGCCGAAGTCTTCCCTAAAATACACACATCCAAACACACATACATACACAGAATGTGAAAGCATAGAAGTCTTCAAAAATCTTTTTCTTTTCAAAAAAGGGAATATCTACAATGATTGGAAACAGAACAACGTAATAAACATCAGAACATTTATAGTTCTTTCATAAAAGAACTAAAAAATTAGATCTAAGGAATTTATTTTGAGGAGGATCAGCCTAAGGAGCTAAGTGACTTACAGATTACAAAACAGTATTTTAAATGACACATCATAAAATGTAGTCGCTTTGGGCGTCAACTGAAAAATTAGCAACTTTCATAACTGAGTACATTTTCAAATATAAATATAATGCAATCTGACATCAGTTGCCATTTATTTAGATTATAATGGGAAACAACTTTAATAACACATTAGAAAAATCATTAAGTGGAGATCTATTTACTAAGTGACAATAATAAAATTGGTGAGAAAGTGAGCAGATTAATGTTTGTACACTCAAAGCTTTCTGTAATTTCTCATAAATAATCTCTGGACTTAACAGTATTTTTCAGCGGAGGCATTAATGATATTCTATCATCTTTGCAACTGGCGATATTGCAAGCCTTTCACATTCTTCCTTCCTGGGTCCTAAACTCTTACCAGTCATTAAAACAAAAATCTTGCTTACACACAGACACACTTTCCAAGATCCCTGAGGTTTGGAGATGGTAATGCCCACTTCCTTCAGAATTGTTGCTAAAACCTAGAAGCAGACGAATGAGCTTCTAAGCGAACAGTACACAGTCATCCCCAAATTACTGATTTGCTATATCAAATTTCAACCAAAGAAAATATATAGACTCAGTATTATGAACGTACACACTTTCAACAAGAATTTTTGGAAGGGAAATAAGACATTAAAGGTAAAAAAAGACATATTTGAGGGAAAGTTGAACTCTACAGTGAATATTTAAGAAAACACACAAAAAACTATTTTCAATGTAATAATTATTTTATATTCATATCTTTTTCTTCAATGAGAGTACATCTATACCTTATTTTAAAATATGAAAGTGGTGTTTTCTAATCCTGTTGAGAAAATACATAGTATTTCTAACAATAGATATAAGCACAAGTTAAATTACAGGTGTTGGTTCACCTATTTATCAAGATTTTGATAGCCTGAAGAACAGATTATTACCCTGTTATACACAATGTATATTCTGTTATAAATCAGCATCTTAAAGCAATCAAATATTTAATATTTTATTTTAAATCTGGTGTTTTCTAATGTAGACAATATATACTTAACTACTGTTCTCTCAGCTGTCTAAATTAAGCATCAGCTAACTTTTCTCTAAAGAGCCTAGTAGTATATATTCTATGCTTTTCAGTCCTATGCCCTCCATTGTTAGTACTCAACTCTGCCTTGGTTGTGTAAAAGCAGCCACAGAAAACAGATGAACAAGCGAGCACAGCTGTGTTTCAGTAAAATTGTATTTACAACAGATGGCTTTGGTACATAGACGTACTTTGCCAAACCCTGGTGTAAATCAGGAAATAAGAACATCTTAGATAACACAAATTAGCTATTGTAAAGAATTCATCTCTTCTATTGTTTGCATTTTTTCATGAAAATACATAAAACTTCTATAGTCCAAAATGTGTTTTAAAGATTAATAACCTAAGTCATATTAGTAGTAAATGCCACACAAATACAGAGGTATGTCAATATCACATTTTAAAATATCACTAAATGAAAAGAGGTGACCATTTCATTTTGGGGCCAAAGGTAGTGAATTCTTTATTTGATAGTATTATAGCTTAGTTAATGAAGGGGATGTATTTTAATTAACTGTTTATATGATGATGTCTTAATAATAGTATCTGAATATCAATAAAAGTAGAACTCACACTCCCCTGCTCTCACACAGAAAAAAGTATTTTTTCAGACACTTGAAGGTATTGTATTGTTTTTTTCCTTAACAGGGAAAGATACCACACCAAGGACTTCATATGAATCTTTAGATGACCCTCTACATTTGAATTCAAGTTGAGAAATTCCTAGATCTTAGAGAAAGGAAATCACATCAAGGTTCTTGTGGGTGATTACTGCACTGAAAGTTTGGTGGTTTCACAGTGTCATATAATCTGTGAACTGCAGGGGCGGATTGAGATATTCGGCATAGATATCCTTAAATCTAAATTCTTAAAGTTTACTCAGGAAACCATGTAAAGTTTTCTCAAAGTGTAGTCCTCAGATCTCCTTTATTAGAATCACTTACTAGGTTTTTTTAAAAAGTTGTATCAGTTTACATCCTAAGTGTAGTGGATTAAAATTTCTATAGATAATGATTATGAATTCATATATTCATGGGTATATATATTCAGGATTTTCTGACATAATCATCCCAACTGCATTTCTCTGACTAGGCTTTGGAGGTCACTATTTCAGAGAAATTTATGATATTCAAGTGTGAATATATCGTTATTATAAAATTATTTTCAGAATCCTTCATTAATGTTTTCTGTAAAGGTTTTGGACTTTCAGTGTTCAACCTCCTGGAGTACTGCTTGAAGCCTAGTGGCTAATTAACACAACAAATTGTCATAATTAATGATGAAGTTATGATAAAGTCAAATCTTAAATAGATTCCAAAGATGCTTCTTCCATTACAGCTTTACAAAATATGATGCTACATTGAGTAGGATAATTTATGATAAATAAAAAATATTAAATATTTGAGAATTAACCATTATAGGTTTTGGTGTTGATAACCATGGGTTCAAATGCCCAAGAATACTCAAATAAAAAAGACAAGGGAAATCTGACTTCTTTCTTTCTCAGAATCTCTCGTGGTAAGTTCATGAAGGATTTACCTGTGGGATTCTGTAAGTATTCCAGGCCAGTAACTATTTTAAACAGATTTAGACTCCCTGAGACTAGAATATTTTCTTGCACATAGTTGTTAACCAACTCAGGTTGGCTGAATTGAAAACTGGATATGAGAAGACATTTTAAAAAATATAAGGTAACAATGGTTTACTGTTACAGCACATTGATTGGATTTAATAACCATAATATTTTTACTATTTTTAAACATCATTGAATACAGGCCATCTTTACACCAACTTGGGACAATTTAGAGCCCTTCAGAAATGTAGCACTGACAGCATCTACTAAACAAATGTAACAGACATTTTTGTCAGTGTCTTGTCTTACATGAATTCTGAAGAAAGAACTTTAAAAGTAAGTTAAGTTGATCATCACATAATATTATAAAATAAAAACTATTAGATAGGAAGAAAACTATTAAAAACATGCAGATTTAAATTGCAAGGGAACATAAAGTAAATCATTTTCATTCATTCATATGCATGCAATCTTTGTGCTATGTAAGATATATAATCATTGGAAGACTGATTTGATTCAACAAATTAGTTGCTTCTTTCTCCTTTGATGTCTTATTTTATGGCACAAAAGGTTAAATAACTATATACATCTTAAGCTCAAATACATATGTACATATGCAAAATCCTTGATTTTTACTGGAAATGTATCCTCTCTTCACTCAGGCAAAACTCCTTTTAAACCATAAGGGGTATTGAAGTTGAGGTCATGGTAAGTTTTAAGGACGAAGACCAGATTGAGACAATATACTACTTCAGCGGGGTAGGGGCTGAGAATTTTGACAGAATTAGACTGAAATATGGTTTTTTTCCACTGGCAGCCAAAGTCATACTATTTTGTATTTCTACACTTGGATTTATATTGCTGAAGGATTTATAAAATATTTCCGTGTATTGAGAAATCCCTATCATCTAAGATGTCCAAATGTGTTTTGTATTCACTACAATGTGCTTGGAAAGCAGTTTGTGAAAGAAAATAGCTCTAATTCATCATTACATTTCCAGATACCCCTGAGTTCTCTATTTTCCTACCTACCTACATCTGAGTTCATCAAGTGACCTCAGTATTTTGAATATATTGTCAAGCATAACTTCACAAGCCAGCATGCAAAAAAACAAAACAAAACGGACAGATACTAGTCAGACGACCAAAGTTGAAAATTATCTCTGCAAATATGGTATTTTATTTTTATTTAATTATAAAATTAATGATTTAGGACTTCCCTGGTGGTGCAGTGGTTAAGAATCCGCCTGCCAATGCAGGGGACATGGGTTGGAGCCCTGGTCTGGGAAGATCCCACATGCCACAGAGCAACTAAGCCTATATGCCACAACTACTGAGCCTGATCTATGACTGAACAAAAACTAAAGCACTGAAAGGAAAAGCAGGTAACTTAGGAAATAAAAACAATTCCATTATTTTCTAGTAAACCAAAGTTTTTCATTTTTTATTTATACCCCAACTTGTTCCAAAAATTATCTAAGATACTTACCAAGATACATAAAAAAGATAACCTTAAATTAAAAGTAGGTAAGAAAAAGGTTAACACAGACATACACCCAATTGTGCACACGCGCACACACACACACACACACACACGTTTAGGATTATGAAATGGAACCAAAAATGAGGCTGATGCAAAATACCTATCATAGAATAATAGGGAACCTTGGGAGAAAGGAACTAGTTGGGGAAAGTAGAAGAAGGAGCCAATAGGGGCTTCCCTGGTGATGCAGTGGTTAAGAATCCGCCTGCCAATGCAGGGGACATGGGTTCGAGCCCTGGTCCAGGGAGATCCCACATGTCGCAGAGCAACTAAGCCTGTGCGCCACAAATACTGAGCCTGCAATCTGGAGCCTGCGAGCCACAACTACTGAAGCCCACGTGCCTAGAGCCCATTGTCTGCAACAAGAGAAGCCACTGCAATAAGAAGCCTGTGCATCGCAACAAAGAATGGCCCCCACTCACCCCAACTAGAGAAAGCCCACGCGCAGTAATGGAGACCCAATGCAGCAAAATACGAATTAATTAATTAAAAAAAAAAAAAGGAGCCAATAGATGTTTGCTAGACTGATGTGCTAAATTTTAGGAAAACCAATTTCAAAGAGTTTACATGATATAATCTGTAGGATAGAGGAATTAATATGAAATTATTGACCATATAATCCTAATGAATCCATTTAAGTAAAACTAGGAGGAAAGACATTAATAAGGATATGAAAATACAGAGGAAAGCAAACCCGATCTGGGGTTTGAGTCCAGCCTCCTTCAAATGTAAGAAAACTTTATTGAAAATGTAATGTAATGAAAATAATACCCATTATTCATTGAAGATCTAGCATATATCTATACAAACAACACTGTCCATACCATCCTTTATCATTCCTCAAACAACACTGCAGGTCACATATTGTACATTCATTATTAACATAAGAACACTGAGTTTGGGAGAGTTTCTCTAACTTGTTCAAATCATTTATCTAGAAGCAGAATTAAGACACTGACTCCAAGGTCTATTCATACACTCTGCTAGTAGTAACTTCAGAAACAGAAGCCCTGAATCTAACACCTCAATTTACCAAATTAAACATTTTAATTTAAGCATTATTCTGTTGTCATTTAATACCAATACTGTGACAGGCAGTTTGCTAAACTCTTCTACCACAAACATATTTAAGTAATTCCACTCCAGATCTCTGTGCCTATTGCCACACCAGTAAGATTAAGATAATCATAAAACAGCTTTATGAGTTTGTGAGAAAATATCCACTCAGAATTCCACTGGGCACATATCAGGCACCCAATAAATAATAGCTATTTCTCTCATGACACGTAAAACCTCTCCCCTTTATATGTCCAGCATAGAAACGACGGCTGAGACAGGAAAGCTCAATAAATATTTTGAGATAATAGATTAAAATACAATTAAGTAGAATAAAAGAGGTATAAGGTATCATCAAACAAATCAACGTGGTTGATCTCTTTGGAAATCTGGATGTTATAACCTTTCTTGCTCCTCCCCATCTCACCCTAGGCTTGGGGATGCCAGAAAATTCTAAAGTATTTGAAGCCTTTCATTGGATCTTCCCAAGTCTCTAACCCTTTCTAATTACCATGAAATACCATCATGACTATGCAACTCATTAAGTGTGTCAGAACAATTGTGTTCTAAGTTTTATTTGATCATAACAATAAACTCAGTTTTCAAAACTTGTTAATCAACTAATAAGGTCATTGACTCACACAGCCTATAGACATTAGAGGGAACATTAGCCTTTATCTCAAGTCAAGGCCCCAGCTTTCACTTCTGGCATCATCAGTAAACCGTGGGTCATTCCTGGCAAAGTTCAGCCCTCCAGGTGCACTGATTGTAGTGAAAAACGTTTCAATCACAGTCTGTTCTTTTCATCATCTCACTTCTTTCTCTGCTAAGAACTGCTCTGTGTCAGACAAAGATAGGTGAGACAGTGTGTCTGGGTCTAAAGTTTGAAATGTGTTTCTTTTCTAAATCTTGAATATGTTTTAGGCATAAACCTTTGATGAGCTACAGGAGATGAGATCACCTGCTGGAAGTCAGATGCTCACTGAGATGAAACAGGTCACTTATTTAAGGTTATCATTCACTGGCTACTTATATGTGACTGCGATTATTTTAAGGAGGAGGAGAAAAAAAACTTAGAATTTAAAGATGGGACAAAAAACTGCCTTTTCTATACTTGTTTTGTAACTGAAATACCTGTATTTTTATTTTCTTTATAGATCTTTATTGGAATGTAATTGATTCACAATACTGTGTTAGTTTCTGTTGTACATCAAAGTGAATCAGCCATATTCCCATATATAGGGATATGTCCCCATATCCCCTCCCTCTTGAGCCTCCCTCCCATCCTCCCTATCCCACTCCTCTAGGTCATTGCAAAGCACTGAGCTGACCTCCCTGTGCTATGCTGCTGCTTCCCACTAGTTAACTACTTTACATTCAGTAGTGTATGTATGTCGATGCTACTCTCACTTTGCCCCAGCTTCCCACTCCCACCCATGTCCTCAAGTCCATTCCCTATGTCTACAGCTTTATTCCTGCCCTGCAACAATGTTCATCAGTATCTTTTTTTTTTTTAAGATTCCATATATATGTGTTAGCATATGGTATTTGTTTTTCTTTCTGACTTACCTTCACTCTGTATGACAGATTCCAGGTCCATCCATCTCAGTACAAATAACTCAATTTCGTTTCTTTTTATGCCTAATATTCCATTGTATATATGTGCCACATCTTCTTTATCCATTCATTTGTCGATGGACATTTAGGTTGGTTCCATGTCCTGGCTACTGTAAATGGTGCTACAATGAACATTGTGGTACATGTCTCTTTTTGAATTATGGTTTTCTCAAGGTATATGCCCAGTAGTGGGATTGCTGGGTCATATGGTAGTTCTATTTTTAGTTTTTTAAGGAACCTCCATACTGTTTCCATAGTGGTTGTACCAATTTACATTCCCACCAACAGGGCAGGAGGGTTCCTTTAACCACACCCCCTTTCCAGCATTTATTGTTTCTAGATTTTTTGATAATGGCCATTCTGGCCGGCATGATGTCATACCTCATTGTAGTTTTGATTTGCATTTCTCTAATAATTAGTGATGTTGAGCATCTTTTCATGTGTCTCTTGGCCATCTGTCTTCCTTAGTGAAATGTCTATTTAGGTCTTCTGCCCATTTTTTATATTTTCTCCCATTCTGAGGGTTGTCTTTTTGTCTTTTTATGGTTTCCTTTGCTGTGCAAAAGCTTTTAAGTTAAATTAAGTCCCATTTGTTTATTTTTGTTTTTATTTCCATTTCTCTAGGAGGTGGGTCAAAAAAGATCTTGCTGTGGTTTTTGTCAAAAGAGTGTTTTTCCTATGTTTTCCTCGAAGAGTTTTATAGTGTCTGGTCTTACATTTAGGTCTTTAATCCATTTGGAGTTTATTTTTGTGTATAGTATTTGGTAGTTTTCTAATTTCATTCTTTTACATGTAGCTGTCCAGTTTTCTCAGCAACAGTTATTGAAGAGGTTGTCTTTTCTCCATTGTATGTTCTTGCCTCCTTTGTCATAAA
>NC_041222.1:52524010-52524632 GCF_002837175.3 Physeter macrocephalus
TAAGGTGACCATATGTGTGTGGGTTTATCTCTGGGCATTCTATTCTGTACCATTGATCTATATTTCTGTTTTTGTGCCAGTACCACACTGTCTTGGTTACTGTAGCTTTGTGGTATAGTTTGAAGTCGGGGAGCCTGATTTTCCAATACTGAACCAGGAAGAATTAGAAAATAAAAACAGACCTATCACAAGTAATGAAATTGAAACGGTATTAAAAATCTTCCAACAAACAGAAGTCCAGGACCAGATGGCTTCATAGGCGAGTTCTATCAAACATTTAGAGAAGAGCTAACACCCATCCTTCTCAAACTCTTCCAAAAAATTGCAGGGGGAGAAACTCCCAAATTCATTCTACAAAGCCACCATCACCCTGATACCAAAACCAGAAAAAGATATCACAAAAAAAGAAAATTATAGACCAATATCACTGATGAACATAGATGCAAAATTCTGAACAAAATACTAGCAAACAGAATCCAACAACACCCTAAAAGGATCATACACCATGATCAAGTGGGATTTATCCCAGGGATGCAAGGATTCTTCAATATACACAAATCAATCAATCTGATACACCACATTAACAAATTAAGGAGTAAAAACCATATGATCATCTCAATAG
>NC_041222.1:52524807-52547745 GCF_002837175.3 Physeter macrocephalus
CCTCAACATAATAAAGGCCACATATGACAAACCCACAGCAAGCATCATACTCAAAGGTGAAAAACTGAAAGCATTTCCACTAAGATCAGGAACAAGACAAGGATGTCCACTCTCTCCACTCTTACTCAACATAGTTGTGGAAGTCCTAGCCATGGCAATCAGAGAAGAAAAAGAAATAAAGGAATATAAAGTGGAAAAGAAGAAGTAAACTATCACCGTTTGCAGATGACATGATACTATACAAAGAAAATCCTAAAGATGCCACCAGAAAACTACTAGAACTAATCAATGAATTTGGTAAGAATGCAGGATACAAAATTAATGCACAGAAATCTCTTGCATTCCTATACACTAACAACGAAAAAGCAGAAAGAGAAATTAAGGAAACAATCCCATTTACCATCACAACAAAAAGAATAAAATACCTAGGAATAAACCTGCCTAAGGAGGGGAAAGACCTGTACTCAGAAAACTATAAAACACTGATGAAAGAAACAAAGGTGACATAAACAGATGGAGAAATATACCATGCTCTTGGATTGGAAGAACCAATACTGTGAAAATGACTATACTACCCAAAGCAATCTACAGATTCAATGCAATCCCTATCAAAGTACCACTGGCATTCTTCACAAAATTAGAACAAAAAACTTTACAAGTGGGAAAGAGGACATACCATTGACACAGAGTGTGTGCTGTTTCCCATTGTCAAGGATAGAAATAAAAAAAAAAAAAAACAACTTTACAATTTGTATGGAAACCCAAAAGACCCCGAATAGCCAAAGCAATCTTGTACTATTATTTTAATAAGTTAATTAACTTAGTTCACTTTTTATTCTGACTCCTCAATTAGATTGTAATAACCTCAAAGGCAAAAATCTTGATCTTAAGATTTTGCTCTCATCTGTACCATTATATATGGCCATAAGTAAGTCATTTTTCTGAGCCTCAGCTTCCACACCTACAAAATGAATGTAATAATCTTTCCTTAATTATCTCAAAGAAATCAAATGCAATAATGCACATAAAAATGCTCTGAAAATGGCAAACCACTAGGTAAACACAAGGTACAATACAGGCATAAAAAGACAAATAATAAAGCCTAACTTTCTTTTTTTCAGCTGTGAAAATTTAATCATATACCCAGACTTATTTGGAAAATAGATGATGTAAAATAAATTCTCTTAAGTTTGGTTCACCCAAGATCAAACTCAGAGGAATCAGAGGTGGGCAGTGATATACGTTGTTAAAATAAAGTGGGGCTTACGTTCTCATGCTGGAAGTGCCTTTACTCTGTCCCATATTTTTTATTCAGTTCATTACAGAACATGCATAAACATGGGTTTTTAGTGTCTTTAAATCACCATCCTAAAGATTCAAAGCAGTGAGGTATATATTATCAATGTTGTCTTTAATATTCATTGTGATCTACTCTGTGGTTTTCTTTCTAATGAGAGCTTATCATCTGAATAACTCACCTACTTGTATCTGAATTTCACAAATATAGTCCATACTTGAACATCACCTATTTTTTAAAAAAGTTCTTGTTCAACTATTCTGTGTATTTATAACTATTTATCTTCAATATCTTCTCATCTACTTTGCACACATCACACACATTTAGTCGCACTAAATTTGGTTTATTTGGTTACTAAAAGTCAAGTCTATATTTTTTTAACCAGAATTACATTTCAGGTAGTCTTAAATAATCAGCTCAATTTTCATTAATGACTGACAGATAAACACTGAATTATCAATATATTCTTAATGTCCTCAAATAACTCTATTCCCATGTTATTATATACAAAGTGTATAGTTACATGTAAAAAATTGGCACCATGAATTTATGTGGCAGTTGTTATCAAATTAGCCCATATTTAATATTTATTTGTTCAATAAAAGATCATAGAATAGCTATAAGTATATTTATATGCATATGTTTGTAAATATAAAAGATTGTTCCCTCTTTTCAGAGATCTTACAAATGACATAACATAATAATGGGCAAAACACAAGATGAACTAAATTTTCAACTGCACAATTCTTAATATATATGCAATCTGAGCCCAGTACAGACTAGAGGAAGTCAGATGCTAAGGGGTAGAAGTGAACCAAAATTAGAGGAGCAGAAAAAGAAGCTCAGAAGAGCAAGGATGTCACTACAGTCAAGGACAGAAGGGAGAACTAAACAGAGCATACAAGTCAAGCATATAAGTGAAAATTTATCAGCAATCTGCCCTGACTGGAGAGTGTGGTAGGCATTAATGGATTATAAAGATAAGGTAAAACCTTAGGATTAAGATAAATTTGATTGTCAGAGAAAAAATAACATACCAGATGCTGTAGGCAATAGAAGTCCTTATAACTTTAAACACAGGTGAGAAACGTGATGTAAGGCTTTAGGAGGACCCAGGATAGAAAAATGCAGGACAGGTATGAGGCAAATTCCTGGAATTTAGTGGAGACAAAGAAATTATTAAAATAATCCAACCCTCACAAAGGAGGAGAGTTTTGAACTCAAGTAGAAAGGGAAAGGAAAAGATAGAGGAGGATCTTTTCAAAGTACAACCAATCACATATTTACAAAATGTGTTCTAAAATATGAAGGCAGGAGAAGAAGGAAGGATGCATTCAAGGTTTTCAGCCACGGAGATGAGGAGAAGGGTGCTTTAATGCAATTGCAAAATATAGCTCTAGATTCCTCCAAAAGTTCTAACTTCACTCTATACTCATGTATCATTTTCTTTCTGTTTATATAGATGATGCTACATAAATAACCATTACTTTTACCTTTTACAGATTGACTTGAATTTATTGCCTATGTAATCGATATGTTAATGGTTTGAAGCTTTTAATTTCTCTTATTTTCTATTATATAATAATGGTGGTTACGTTGTTCATGTTCAATAAAAGCTTAATAAATGAATTAAGTCACAAACCTTTCTGTGACAGATATAGGTCAAATCTTAAAAAATAATTCCACAAAGAATTTCCTTATGATGTTTCAACTCACATATCTCGTAGTCAGCACTTCTCAAGACCTTGGGTGTATTCTATCAAGACAATTCACAGGCAGGGGGAAAAAATATTACTTTTAATTAAACTGGAATGCATTTTTTAAAAGAATATGTGGATCAATTTCCTTGTTACATTCCACTATCAATTTCTAGTTTCTTCTCTTTCAAATATCTAGAAGGAAATGTCATATTTTACAGGATAAATTGTTTCTGGATTGAAAATTTGCTTGATAGCTTAATGTGAGATCTGTTTATGAAACTTACTGAGTTCCCTGCATTTGTGACCCTCTAAGATTTCAACTGTGCTGACTCAGGCAGAAAAGCATCATTGTCAAGAGTAAGATGAACATAGAAGACATTTAGGTAAAATTACCTAAATTTAAATGAAGTATGGTATATTATCAAATGACAATATCTTCCTGTCTCCCTCCCCTATCCTCCCTCCCCTTCCCCCCTCACACCAAGTCCTTATGTGGCCAGTACATAATGCAGGGAGGAGTTTAGGTAGCAATAGCCAGGCAAGAGTTCTGTGTTCTACCTTGTCTATACCCTAAGTTTGGCAAATGCAGTCTAATTAGGTCATGTGCCATCATCCTATAGATGACAGTTACCAGGAGGTTTTGGTGTCTGGTATTTCTCTTTATTGGTTCTCCTATGACCATCATTGAATTACCATCCAATAATAATCTTATTACTTTTCTAGGGCTGCCAGAGCAAAATACCACAGACTAGGTGGCTTAAAAAAAAAACAAAAACACAGAAGTTTATCTTCTCTCCATTCTGGAGTCTGGTGTCTCTTCCTATCCTACAACACAAGTCACATGAATGAGGGACCCACCGTTAATGACATCATTTATCCTTACCTACTTCCTTAAAGGTCTTATCTCCAAATATAATCACATGGGAGTTAGAGCTTCAGGATATAAATTTTAGGGGCACATAATTCAGCCCATAACAATGATAATTCACAAATTAAAAAAAATATTGCCACCTCTGCTAATACTACTTGTACAAATATCCATGAAATCCTATTAACCATAAATACTCTTTGTAATTAAAACCTTTCTGATTTTGTAATGAACACCAGGAATCACTTAATAGTTATCACTCATTTTCTGCACTATTAGCAATAACAAGTAACATGTATCACAGAATTATAAACTAACATTATAAGGCTTGGTGGACATCAGGCATAATGACCCCTGTAACTTTCAAATTGCCATTAGTTTGATTTATTAATGTATCATGTATCTAATCTATTATATCTCATACTTTTTAAAAAAATAACACCTATTTATTATGGAAACATCCAGAAAACTAGGAATTAAAGGGAACTTCATCTACCTGATAAAGACATCTGTGAAAAGCCTGTGACTAACATCTTTTTCTTTTTATTCCCCTAGTTTTAATTCTATTTTTTATTGAAGTATAGTTGATTTACATTATGTTAGTTTTTTCTTTTTTTAAATTGAAATAGTTGATTTATGTTATATTAGTTTCAACTGTATAACAATAATTCAGTATTTTATATATATATAAAAATAGTATTTTTGAGGATCGTATAGAATGTACTAAGAGTATAAAGAATATACAATATACACCCAGAAGGGTAACAAGATCATAGTGTGGTGGGGGGGAGAATCTCAGAATAAACTGCATAGAAATGAAAAGTGGTGTCCAGTTGGGCAATGGAAAAGTCAGTGGAGGATGAGAAAAACAAGATGGACAACGCCAGGGGAAGGAATTAATTTTACACTTCTCTGGCATCTAGCACATAGAGCATTCCTGCTGCGATAAGAGCTTAACAGCTCCAGATCAGGCCAGACTGGCAGATACTATCATGTGATCTAAGACTACCATATGACCTAAGTGAGGACAACGAATCCACAGCTGACATGAAGAGGAAGTGCCTCTATTCTCTCTTCTAGGGAATAGAGGCTATTTCAACCGGCAGAGGTAAGGAGAACTTTCTCTGGGTCTAAGGCCTAGTCCTGGGAAAGTAGTGGACTTTGTTGCCTACAATTCCATCGCGGGCCTGAAAAAGAACAGAAGTATAGATGCTGGGAGTCCATGCCATCCACAGGGGTGTTAGTCTATATTATTTCCCAGATGGCAGTCCAGGCAGGAAATGAAGTGTTAAAGGTGTAGGTGACAGATATGTGTTTTAAAGATTTAATTTCCCAGGCAGTTTCTAAAAACTGTAAACTTTGCCTGCATTTGCTATTTAATTATGTGTTTTCTGTTAATGTACTGCTTATGTGTCTCTGTGTTGAGTTCCTAACTGGTAAATACATTATACCTAGGAGTGATGGACAAAGAAAATTTGCCAACTTACATTAATCCATGAAGCATTTTTGGGAAATGTAGGCAAACGTGCACTGATACAAATGCTAAATCTAAGAGTAAAACTCTCTTGATAGAATAGTCATTAATTGCAAGGTAAAAATATTTTAAAACAAACTTTGGAGTTTTATAGTCGGTTAAACCAAAATATTATCACATAGAGAGAAGATATAAGATATAACCACTGCTTTAACTAAAACTATGGTATGGGAAGTTATTTTTAAATTGACATAACCATATCTTAACATTATATTCTATCAATATCACTGAGAAGAATAAAGCATTTTTCCACATATTTCCTAGGATTAAAAAGCAAACTCAAACTAGAGTTCAAGTTTCCCTTTTTATTCCAAAGGAGGGAGTAGGTGTAATGATCCTTTCACTGCTGATACATACTTTTTGTTCATCAAAAAATAAATGAAGCAGCACATTTCTACCTGAAATGGCATATTTGTCAATTGTGTGCTTAGTGTGTTTTTCCCCTCTCACATAATGTTGCTATGAATGAATGACATGCTGATGAATAGGATTTTAGGTTGAGATTCTAATTTGTAATATTTTAAATATTTTCATTTTCAATGCTTTTCCTACTAATTTAACTACCTAATTGCTGGGGGCTGAGTAGTTGTATTGGGAGGGTTTTTAAAATGCTTACATTATCCGTCTAAATGCCAGTTTATTAAAAAAAATCACAACTGCAAAAAGCAGTGCAGTATCGAGTTAAATAAAGGTCATAATCTCAGATGTAGAGAATGGACTTGAGGACACGGGGAGGGGGAAGGGTAAGCTGGGACGAAGTGAGAGAGTGGCATGGACATACATGCACTACCAAATGTAAAATAGATAGCTAGTGGGAGGCAGCTGCATAGCACAGGGAGATCAGCTCGGTGCTTTGTGACCACCTAGAGGGGTGGGATAGGGAGGGTGGGAGGGAGATGCAAGAGGGAGGGGATATGGGGATATATATATATGTATAGCTGATTCACTTTCTTATACAGCAGAAAATAACACACCATTGTAAAGCAATTATACTCCAATAAAGATGTTAAAAAATTATTTAAAAAAGGTCATAACCTCTCCACGCCAAATGCATTATTGTTTTATATACTAAGCATATGGGTTTAACATTAGGTACTACCTTTATACAACATTTTACAATGGTGTCTAAGTCCAAAGTCGTTTACCTGGTATAAACACATCCAAATGTAAAATCACTTTAATTTTTCATTTTGATATTGGGAGTCTCCCTGTCTTTATAGGCTGTTTATACATAAATGAACTAATTAAGAAATTGACTAAGTTGGTTAGAACATATAGAAGTGTAAGCCTCTGGGACACCCTTATTTCTTAATTCTATATTGTCAAGGTCATTCACTACTCACTAGATCTGACTCAACACCTGTTTTTGCCTCTATGTACAATTCTTTCTCCCCTAATATGCAGTTAGCTTTGTAATGTTTCTGAATAGAAAATACATATAATATGTTCAGAGAATACAGAAGGTAAGCATAAAATGACAAAATAATCCTATAAGCCAGAGAAAAGTCCTAATACTAATAATATATTATATTATATAATGCTACCAATAATTTTATAGTTATCTATGAACCCACACATTTTTACAAAAATTGACATACCATATGAACTTTTTTCACTTAATGTAATGTGGTGGCAATTTTGAATTTCTCATTTCTTTGTGTAGATATTTGTGTATGTGAAATCTTTTAAAAATCTTCACAGTAATTTGCAATGAACATCTGTCTTCATGTGTGTTTGTATATCAGTTCAAATAATTCCTTTAGAATAAATTCCTAGATGAGAACATTAAGTTGAAAGATGTGTACTTTTGAAGGATATTTTGAAACGTGTCATCCTCCCAACAGTGCAAGGATCTGACCATTTCTCCTCACTTTTACTAATGCAAAATATTGCACTCTTCTATTTTAATAAATTTAAAATGTTTTGCTTCATTTTACATTTAATTACCTGTGTGGTTAGGCAATATTTTATGTATTATTTAACTTTGCCTTTCATCCATCTTTAAATATATTTGTCTTTTTCTTACTGATTTCTATGAGATCATTTTATAATGAAATATTTTCTGAAAATATTGGTTAAAATGATCAGATAATGATTTTCCAAGTTCTAGTGTACAGCCATGAAACTTTTAACTGTCTAGATAAAGCCTGGAAAGCTGGAAAGATCTAATAAGTTTATTAGCTGCAGTAGTGATTTCAATGCATTTTATTTAATCCAACAAAGACTACACGATGGGTTTAAGTTGAGCAGTTCTCATTCCTGTAGGAGTCATTTCCTTTGGAAGCTACTTACTTTAGGTTTGGTTTTTCACTGTTGGTTTCCATTTCATTGCTTCATACTTAGATTTGCCTGTTGGCTAACTCCCCTCTGTTGACATTTTATTCATCCATTTCCTGTATTTTCTCCTGAGTGTTCTTTGCTCCACTCTTTGGTTCATATATATCAACTCCATTCTCTCTGCCTACCAGGCTTCCACATTCTCAGCTTTGTTTGGGAAGGTCGTTAGATAGCTACGACAACTACTGTTATCTTGGTCAGGAAAAGAATTCCAAGGCTGGTGAAACCACTGGTCAGATACAACACTACACTGAGAGCATTCTTATAGCCGAATGCAAGATCTTTCTCATTAAAACATAGCCTCTATATTTGAGTCTACCTAACAAAAAAAAAAGCATTTCCAAACTTGCTTGGATACAAATGTATATGAACATGAACATTAGTCACACAGTTAAAAAGAAATTTAGAAACACACACACACAAACCTCAAGTCAGAGTTGGCTCCCATACCACAGCAAGCCCCAAGCAAATTACCACACAATGAGCTATACTGCTAAAACAAGGTGCAATATAAAAATTTACGATAATTTCAAAGAAATTAACATTCTAGAAAAAAACCCTACATTTATTTTGTTTTCATAATAATTTGCACTTCACCAGACTCCAAAAACTATTTTGTATCTTTCCATTTAGTTACAAACTTTCGTATTTTTCAAAACGCCAAGAAACTGGGCTAAATAACAGTGGGATATAGGGAAAAAGTATTTGAACTTTGTTATTCTGTTTTTAAGTAAAATTTGTAGGATAATAAGATACAATGTTAATAAACTAATCCATTTTTCAAGTTTTCCTATGGCATTATCGTTTAATCAAAGCACGTTTAAAAAGCAAAATTTTCAAAAACAAGTAAGGCATTTTACTTGACATACAGCAAATCATCTGTTTCTTCTTGTCCATTTTTTGGAGTCAGCGTATACCACCATGATTTACTAGACTTAAGATCTTCATGTTCTTTATTTAAGAATGTTGGGCAAGAGAAATACAAAAGAAATTATATCAATAATCTATAGCCTTGCTGATATATCTGTAATATATATAAAGTGGGGGGGCGCTAAAAAAAGTAACACCCACAAATTCAGTAAATTTCCATCAAGTACATTTATAAGTAAAAATAAGAGCTGATAAATACAAAGGATGTTTTTTATATTTTAATTATTTTTTAAAATAAATTTATTTATTTATTCATTTTTGGCTGCATTGGGTCTTTGTTGCTGAGCATGGGCTTTCTTTTTAGTTGCAGCGAGCAGGGGCTACTCTTCATTGCTGTGCGCAGGCCTCTCATTAAGGTGGCTTCTCTTATTGCGGAGTATGGGCTCTAGGCATGTGGGCTTCAGTAATTGTGGCACATGGGCTTAGTTGCTCCATGGCCTGTGGGATCTTCCCGAACCAGGGCTCAAACCTGTGTCCCCTGCACTGGCAGGCGGATTCTTAACCACTGAGCCACCAGGGAAGCCCCTTATCTTTTAACTTAAATTTGAGCAGGTCAGACCCTCTGGAAAACCTGTCACTTAAATTGAAAAACACAAAACACTTTTGGTTGTTCACCAAGTTAAAATATGCAAACTATAGTGTTTGGGTAAGACATTTGTCCAAAATTGAGAGAGTCAACTCATTTATTATGAGGTAAAGATCTTCCTTGTCAAACATCAGCTTTGACGATGCTACAAATTCTACTATTCTCTGGGGTTACGATTAACTGAATTGCATAAAATAATGTTCTTCTGGTCACATGAATGAAGCTGGAGATCACAGTAACACTTCCCAATAGCAACATGCTTTGCCTTATCAGTGTCTAGAAATAATTTGATAATAAAGCTCCCTGAGAGAGACAGCTGAATATTACCAAACATTAACATTGACAATCAATGCTGGGCCCTACATATGACTCTTCATCTCCCTCTGGTGGCAAAGAGAAACAGGGAGATGACAGGTATAATTCAGATGATTGAGGCAAGAAGCCAGTAATACCAGATTAAGAATAAAATCACATTCCCATAGACTTTCCTGACTTAAAGATTTTCTTTTTGTAAACTAATGTGTTCAACACCACTTCAAATACAAGAATTTTTAATAACGTCCTCATAGCAAAGAGTACAAAATGGTACAACCAACATGTACTATAATTTCTTAAATGTTGACAATTTCTTTTTATCTTCTTTCCTTCCTTCTTTTACAAATGTAAATCAAGACAAACACATTGAATAACATTCAGACTTGCTGTGAAAATTTTAAAATATGAAGTTATTTTTTTGAAGTATGCTTCTTGCCTCACCTTGCAAGATCACACGAGTATGTGATCAATTACACATTTTCTGGCTCATCAACAGAAGAGGTGTCAATATAGCCCCAATTAAAAATAATTCCAAATTAAGTTCTGATGGTGACAAACTCACCTTTTCGTAACAAAAAGTTTGATCTGCATAGTATTTGGTTATGTGGTTAGTTATAGAGCAAAGCTAAAAACAAGTTTCCTGAGAGAATCTTTTAGTAGAGTCATAATGAACCTTATTCATCATCGTATTTCCCAAAGTAAAAGAATACTGATAAATTTTATATGCATTGCATATAAAATTTTATATGCATTGCAGGGGAAAATACTTTCAGGACAAAAAGGTGGGACAATGATTGGTTAAACAATTCCAACAGGTTTGTTATCATAGGATCTTTTAGAGCCTTTACCAAGGTCAACTGCACTGTCAGTCTCTAAAAGGCGCAGAAAGTGACCAGAAAACTCCCCAAATCAAGTCACCAACTGTTCAGCCATTTTACCACAGAACACTTATTAACACTGCCCATAGCTTATGTTCTGCTACAGATTGAAAAACTACTGTAACAATTTCTCTTCCATAGAATGAGTTGGTTTTGTTTTTTAATTTGAAGTTTAGAATACAAGAAAATCTCATTTGTCTTATATTATCATAGACTAGCATGTACTGAAGGATAAGTTACATAAAAAGATCAGCAGTTATGTTCCTCAATTCAGGGGATATTTTCAAATACTGCTTAACTTGCTCACTACATATTCTCTCATTTCTAATGTCAACCTGCCCCTTTCATTTGAAAGCAGTTATATTTGTCTGCTTTACCATGCCTCCATCAATATCCATTGAGCACCTAAGAGATGTGCTAGTATTATGAGGCATCCTGAACATTTACTTTACCATCCGTTCTGAAAACCTTCCTAAACTCTAGTTTTGCCATGAAATGTGGAAGAAATAGCATGGTCTTGGCAACAGTGTTCTTTAACTTAATACTTATGTAACCTTCCACAGGTTTGTCTACCTCTCTGAGCCTAAGCGTTTTATCTATAATTAGGGCTATCACCACACACAGAGGATTTCTATGAAGATTAAATAAGATACATCAAAGTGTATAGAACAATGCTAGCGATTAAATGCAATTGTGTTCTTTTTGTCTCTCTGATGAAATTCTCAAAAATTGGCCATGCCTTGGACCGTATTGCTATGTTCTCTAAGATGTCAAATCTCTCAAACCCTCCTTCCTTCGAAGGATCACTTAACCCTGCTACCCTTCTCACGCCTGTGAGTCCTCATAGACAATCTCATAGCAGTCGCCCATGTTTAAGTCCATCAGACCATTCTGGTTTCACTTCTTTTTCACCCCTGTGTGAAATGCACATCCAGTCCTACCAGAGGTATATTTTCCAGTGTTCTGGATTCCTTCACTCTTTTTTCTGCCCGTCTTACTTTGGAACATCCCCAAACTTGAATGAAACACTTCTCACCTTTAGCCAGTTCTCCTGTTTATAAGGTACAAAGCAGGGTCTACATATTTCTATGTATAAGTGCCTAGATATTCCCATTGCTTTTATCACACTCTCAAATGTGTGTTATGTGGTTCACATTTGGAAATCAGAAATTAAACCAAAGACATCATTCATGCCCCCAAGGCACTGGCAATACATTATACAACCTGGCTTTCCTAAGACTGACTTGTTTTGCCCTGTATTCTTTATGCTTATAGAAATATAATGTCTTTTAAGAGAACTATCCAGGGCAATTTTTTCCTCTCAAAAGCTAGAATTCAAATAGGTCAAAGTTCCCATCAGCCACAAGTAGAATGTTGGCAGAGTTTGCCATTACTGATCTCTACCTCTACTGCTGAACCTATTCCAGCCTCTCTGCCATTTTTCATTTTGTAGGTTTGGTTTGAAAATCACATCCTTTTACAAAGACTGAGTATTTTTAAAGGCCCTACATCTGGAATTACAATAGATGCCACCAGATGGCGCCATGGGACTGGCTACTTAAGTCAAAAGGTTAGACTACCCCAGTTGTGGCATAGCTAAGTCTACTTCAGGTTCTTTCTATAAAAATGTCACTTTAATATAGATTTCTTTTCTAATCCCTAATTCCAAGATACGTAATAAACAGTTTTGAGAGAGAGAACACAAAGCTGAATACTCGATTTTCCATACTTTGATAATTGTCACTAGCTTTAACAGTAGTCTTCTCTGTCCTGCTACCTTTTCTCTTCCCTGTATCAGTTCGCTGCTTTGCACAACCCAGAGCCTTGCAAATGAACATCACAGGGGCCTGCTCCCTCTGTGGATGGCTGCTCCACCAAAGCTCTTCACCATTAGGAGCAAGTTAATTACCTTCCTCAGAACTCCTAATTAACTTGCCAGTCCCTTTTACATCTTTCCACTCCATATCCACCCTCTTCCGTGAGAATGTGTTCTCTCGCCTCTCACTGTCTCCGCTTCCTGCTGCTCCAGCTTATTTCAGTCATGATATAAAGATCAAAAAGGCTAAAATATAAAAATTTAAAATGTGGAAATAGTGCTCTAGAGCTGCATCAGAGTCCCTAAATGCCTTTTCAGTCAAAAAAAAAAATCCATCTGTATATTTCCCTTCTTCTAAAGTTCCCCCTTTGTTGTAAAATCAATTTATACAGTTATTACTAAAGATTACATTTAGCTAATTCAACAACCCTCCACTTACTAGTCCTGTAAAGTTCGAGAATGATGGATAGGAGAATGGACTCTGGAATCCAACGGCCTATGTTTAAGCCTGGCTTTTCCATTACTAGTTAGGTGATCTTCAACAGCTTGTTTAATTTCTTCAGGCTTCTGTTTCATTTATATAGAAGGAAGTAAGAGTATTTTAGGAGAGTTATGAGAAGTAATCATATATAAGGCTTAGACAGTGCCTGACACAAAGCCACTAGTAATTATCAAATGTTACCTGTGGCCATACTATTATTTTTTTTTTTTTTCTTTGGTACGCGGGCCTCTCACTGCCGCGGCCTCTCCCGTCGCGGAGCACAGGCTCCGGACGCGCAGGCCCAGCGGCCACGGCCCACGGGCCCAGCCGCTCCGCGGCACGCGGGACCCTCCCAGACCGGGGCGCGAACCCGGCTCCCCTGCATCGGCAGGCGGACGCGCAACCACTGCGCCACCAGGGAAGCCCGGTCCCCATACTATTATTTTTAATCACATCAAGGGCCAACCTCCACTTTTTCTTGAGAGACGCAAAAAACAGGTGCAAAACAATGAGCACAGAATGCAACAATTATAACGTTTAAAAAAAGTGCGCCTTTGTACACATGTTTTTGTAATAGACTCTCTCTAAAAGGATGTGTTTACCTAGAAAACATGTTTACCTCAGAGCATAGAATCAAGGGAATGAAAGACAGTAGGGGAGGAAAACAGTTCTCCCTCCCTTTTGAGATCTTTTTTCAAACTATACAGTTACTTTTAAAATTGTAAGAAAAAATGAGTAGCATGGTATTTAAAAAAATATTGTTACCAAATGATTTTAAAACTTCAAATGTTGTCAGTCTATTGTCTGTATATCTCTCTGCCTGAAAGGGAATGAAGATAAAGTCGTGCACGACAAGCATATCAATTCACTCCAAGCAATAAAAGGGCCATTGGACTCTTGTTACACATTAGATGGAAGGGAACACAGCATAGCAATAATGGCAGGCAGCAACATTAGGATAGCCAGGACTAGGCAAACATGAGAAGCTATTCATTTGGGATTCCCCCTCTTGAAAGTACATGCTCATTGGCAGCCAAGGTTGATCCAGCCCTGTTTGATTCAGTCATCCTAATCAGTTCATTCTCTTTTTCTTTCCTCTCACTGTCTTCCAGATTGAGAGTATTACTAGAATAATTCAATTTACTTTAGAATCTAAGTCACTTCTAAATGTTTTTAATATTTCCTTCTATATTCTAGCATTGAAAGACATCACTTAAGAAAGAATTCTTTAGTTTAATCAGTCAGTCTAACTTTGTTAACTTTAAGAGACTGGACATTTAATAAGCCAAAGAAGGATACACTTTTGTTAGTGTGAATGACTAACTGGTGGAAATAAAAATTACTGATTTTACAATACTTGTATTTATTGCAGTGCTAGTAAAAAAAAAAAAATCACTCTAAAAAATGGCAAGTCTCATTCTGAAACACCATTTCCAGGAATTCTTCCCTCAGCTATATAATTTCTGTGAAAGCTCTTGAAATTTTAGAGTAAACACAGATTAAAATTATTTTTATTTTTAAAAATTAGAACTGTATGTAACTGATAAAGACGGAAAAGAAATTTATGTCCAGAACTACAAAAAGTGTGGGGAGAGGGACATACATGGAGTTTTAGTGGGAGTGTAAACCAGCATAATTGCCCAAAGGGCAACTGGACAGGGTAAGAGATATATAGACTGCGGTCTAGCAATTCCACTTCTACTTCTTCGAATTTATCCTGAGCAAATAAGGGGACATATTAATAAAGGTGTTTGTGAAAGTTTATTAGAACACTGTTTCTAATAAAGAAAAGTTAGAAACAACTAAAACATTTAAATAAGGGAGACTAGTGAAAACATTTCAATGAACCCATGCAATGGATTTTTATAAGACCATTAAGAATTTCATATACTCTAGGAGACATAGAAATATGTTTACAGTATACTGTTACTGAAAAGAGTGTTTTACATAACAGTATGGCAGCTTATGCTGTGCTAAGATCATGGGTTTCAGATAGCCTAGGGTTTAAATCTTGGCTCTGCCACTCAGTGTTTGTTATAGGGACTTGAACAAATTGTCTATCCTTTCTAAGCCTCACTTTATCATCTATAAAATGGGAATAAACAGTTAAATCCAGGCATAACTTTAAGAGTATTCTGTTTAAAGATACCTTACTTAACATGTATCATTAATTCGCTAATATTAAATATATAGCCAAACTAAATTATAATTCATGCCTGAATGAAATTTATCTAACACACATTTTCTCCACAAAGCAAATCTGTTATCTTGCACCTAGGAACACTGACAACACTTCAACAGTACAATTGTAGGCCATTTAAAATGGTAAGAACACCATAAAAACCTCACAAAAATGCAAACATTTCAGAAAATGTGACACTAGGTAAACCATGAAAAGGACATTTGTTTATTAATATGAATGTCAAACAAGAAGGGAAAGCACCACCTCGTTCCACCTTAGCTGGGAAGGCGTCGGGGGAAGGCAACTCAAATTTTTACTGCTCTTTGCATGTCTGTGAATGACCACTACATTCTATAAGCACTGATTTGGGGGTTACCAATAAATTTTAGGCAGTAGCCAAATTCACAAACATGAAATGAAGATAAACTGTGTGTGCCTGCACACACAGATACACACAGTTGATCTAAGTTAATTTCAGTAACGGGATAGTTTATAACAGATTCTATTATGCTAAAAACGATGTTTTAGTAGGTGGTTTTAACTCAAGTTCATGTATAAAGGTAGTGCGACAGTAAGCATCTCCTCGCATCATGGCAATCATTTTTATATAAGGTCACACAAGTGCTATTAGCTATTGTGTTTCATAAGGAATTAGAATCAATACTAAAAATACAAATTTTGTTTTCTTGCCATAATCTCAAAGCAAAATGGATTTTGTTCCAACCCGAATTATCCTGGGAATATTCAAGCAATATCATCGTAGTTTAAATATCACATAAATTCTTGTGTTTGCCAAAGTGTTATTTTTCAAAAGCAGATAGCAAAGCTGTTCTAATGAGCATGCTGATTATTCTAGGGAATGGCCTGGAAAGTGTAAGGGGTGAAGGCTGTCGAGCTAATGTCCCTGACTTTGCCACTTAGCTTTGTAGTTTTCATGGGCAATCAAGCCCCTTAAATTTGCTATGCACTAGTATCTTGATATTTAAAACAGGATTAATAGTTTATATGTTCTAAATATACATATAGTTAATACATTTCAAGTTCTTAGAAAAGTGCCTGGCACATAGTCACAATGAATGCCATTATTTTTTTGTTATTACAAATGATATTAATATTGATGTTGAGATAGAAAGTTATCTGACAGCCTTTCACTGGTTTATGTGAAATAGTTGAAGAGTTCTAGAAAAAGCTACAAATATATAAATCAAATATTGTCATTAATCTGAGTATGAATAAACTTATTTGAATTTTAGCTAATTTTTATTCCTAATTTCTCAGTACTTTTGCTCCTCACACAGATCTCCTATCATCTTTTTCTTACTCTTTCATTCTCCTTAATTTCACTTATTCCATTCTCTTGTGATCCACATCTTGAAAGTCCATTTCTCTTCCTTCTTAGTAGTTTCAGGACTCCATCATCCTGACCCTCAGCAGTCTCTTTAAATCAATCTCACTGACCAGGGTGATTGATGGTGTTGTTGCCAGAGCTCCACCCCAATTGCCCTTCAAGTGGGAAAGTCCCTGCTCAGCAAAGAATGAAGCATTCAATTTGTGTGCTCTTTTCTGAAGAAGGGTCTCAGACAGCCCCCTAACCAGCTATCTCAGTTTCCAACACTTTAGACTGCTGTGGAGTCCTGCATGTGCTGCAGAACAATCATTCAAATAAAGTATACTTCAGAGCTTCCATTCTCTAAAGCCCATTGATCCGTGTGACTCCACTATCAGGACAACTGGGAAGTTCCTGCCTGAATGTGGCAGATGAAAAGGTAAATTATACACTCTGGTAACACTGACTTTATTATAGCAAAATGATTTGCATTCTGCAAGTTGGGAGTTCTTGCAAAACCTAAAGGAAAAACCTAAAGGGAAAGACAAAGTACCGAGCTATTACTTAGGTCCAGGTGGTCCAGGTGCCAGCTGCAAGTAAGGAAGTTGCATGACCTGGTGCTCATCATCTAACCTGTCTGAGCCTCAGTCTTCCTTACTGTGGTGTTTGTAAGGTATCAATGCCTGTTTGAGCTCATGTCTTCTTAGGGTTGCTGCCAGGATTGAATGGTATAATGGATATGAATCACTTCACAAATTAGAGTATTTCATAAATGCAATAATCTGTTACATTCATAACATCTACACTCTTAATCTGTCTCCATCCTCTGCAGGACCTCTAAGCTCTCAGCCTAATCAAAGATCCTTCTTCAGGTTAAAATGAGTAAAATGAAACCCATAAGCAGTGATGTTGCAATTTTCAGAAGGATTGTTAAACATATTTAAATTTTTTTACATTTAAATTGGGGACAGAATTTTCAGTTTTGTTTGCTTCTGTTACAACAGAATCTTTAGCACTGGATTTTTAAAGGGACACTGTAATCATAAGATATTAGAAAACAAAACAGTTTCTCAGCTTTTTCTGATACCTTTAATTTGTATACAGCTTTTCAATATGCTGGTTTGTCTTCTTGTCTACATAGGCAGTGCTATAGCCATTTCTAGTTCAGAATTACTGCAAAATAAGTAATTGATCCTCTATTTCAATATCCCTACTGTTTCAGGAGCTCTCTTACAATTCAGAGGAATCTATTTCTCACTGATGGTGAAAAACATAAGATCACAGAAGGGAGGCTTTAGCTTCATTAAAGAACATTATTATAAAAAGAAAATGATCGAGGGCAAATTGTTTCTGTCCTTCTGGTACTGTTTCTGCAGATTCACATTAATCTGAGCGTTTAGAGGCACAATAAATTCATTATCTTCTATCATCCACTTCACCATGGTAGCCCCTAGTGGGAGAAAGATATCAATCGCTCACGTTCCAAGGGATTTCTTCGTCTGTTGAATAAACAGGAATGAAGCCTCCTCGGAAATGAGGGCTACAGTTAATGTCAATAACTAAATTTATATCTGCTTTTAAAACATCACAGAGAATGCTGGTGTCCAACAAATGTAGATGCCAGCACTTATTTAAAAAGTGACTGAGCAGAGAATTGAATTGAAATTTTGACCCACTCAAGGTTCCGTCTATCACGGGAGCCTATAATCAGGGAACAACAGAGAAGAATTTAAGATAGAGACTCAGTGATTGTTCTATTAATCTAGTTTAACTGTTACTAACATCTGACAGAGCACATTACAAGCTGCAGGCAGTAAGGCTTATCAATTCACTGCTACTTTCAAGGTTCTCCCTTGCTTTTTTTGCCTTCAGCTCCTAGCAAAGAACAGCCTTTTACAGTTCCATTTCTCAGTTTATTTTTGACTGCTTTCAATTATATTTAAAGGCCTGCTTCTGCCCCACTTAAGTTATTGGAGTTGCAAAGCACTTTGCCGTTATAAAGATAGTTCCCTTGATGTCTGTTCATTATTAACTGCTTTTCAAAAGTGCTGCTCTCAACTCCCTTTCTAGAAATATTTAAATAACTGAATTTCTATAACATAAGTATCTTGCACAGAAGATAGTGATTCTATTGCCTGTTTAATAGTTTGCAGATAGCAAAATAAACTTTTGTAAAGTTTTCTATTATAATATTAATTGGGAATGTTTCATTAAATCATCTTGTATTAAATTCTGACAAAGAGTAATGTCCCAAAATAATCAATGAGTTAAAAGTTTGGCACTTTGCACATTTAATTCTAAGAAAATATTTTAGAAAATAGAGTATTTTTCAGAGATGAATAAAATCCTGTAATTCATCTGTGTCTTAAAAGTTACCATTCTTTGTTTTTAAGATGAAATGAAGGAGTATACTAAAAGAGATCTCATCACACAAATATGTTATTGCTCAGAAAAAAAAAATGGCAGGGGAATGAGAATAATAAATTTAGAAGCCTTAATATTGTTTTAAAAACCTGATGATTTGACCACAGGCATTAACAACTTCTCAAACATCAGGCAAATGAGAGCAAAATAATTGTTTTTAAAAATCAACTTATGGGGGGAATACTAATCAAGTTATAGTAGAGATACTAATAGAAGAGAGAGGGCAATAGTAGCATGGTTGACGGCAGCTGACAGTGTGAGTCAGGCACTGTTCTAACTCATTTGGTATCTGTAACATCCCTATCATTAACTTCATTTTACAAATGAGAAAATAGAGGCACAGAAACATCAAGTACCTTGCTGATCAAATATTCATTAAGTGGTAAAGCTAAGATTCAAATCCAGGCAGTCTGGTTTCAGAGTCATACCCTTAATCACTGTGTTGTATTTCAAATCATGGAAAACAGGAAGCAGAGAAATGATGATCAATGTAGCCAAACTGAGAAGGTACTTCCTTATGTGCCAAGAGTGTGGAGTACACACAAGTCAGCTTATCACCCCTGAAGCCACCCACAACCCTATATTGGGAAGAAGTGAACGCCATGGAAGGCAGGGGTGAGGTGCAGTTCGAGGAAAAAAAAAATCCTAAGAGTGTAAAGTGATTGCTCTCTCATCCTCCACAGCTGGCAATAACTCCCCCTTCCTCAGCACGCCCCATCCAGAAACCTGGTACTGTAAGATTTTTCCTTGGAGAAAACAAGCCTGGTACACTTTAAACAGAACCGTTATTTCAAGTTGATATGCCTAATCAAAGAACCTGGAATCCCCTTCCCCGTGGTTTCCAGAAGAGCAGTCAAACTGTATTACCCCAGCTCCTACTCTAAAACCCCTCTCTCATATGTAAATGGGAAAGAAAAGGTCAATCATTTGGGCAAACTGCAACATGATTGTGACCTTCAGCTAAGACCTACAGTAACAACCAAAAACACTGAGATAAAAGAGAGACAACATAGGTGGAAAGGAGGACCTCTGGAGTGTGGCGTTCCAAGCTGTGTGGCTGACAGGGTCTTGGTGCTCTGGCCGGGTGTCACACCTAAGCCCCTGAGGTGGGAGAGCCAAGTTCAGGATATTGGTCCACCAGAGACCTCCCGGCCCCACATAATATCAAATGGCAAAAGCTCTCCCAGAGATCTCCATCTCAACGCTAAGACCCAGCTCCACTCAACGATCAGCAAGCTACAGTGCTGGACACACTATGCCAAACAACTAGCAAGACAGGAACACAAACCCACCCATTAGCAGAGAGGCTGCCTAAAATCACAAGGTTACAGACACCCCAAAACACACCACAAGACGTGGTCCTGCCCACCAAAAAGACAAGATCCAGCCTCATCCACTAGAACACAAGCACGAGTCCCCTCTACAACCCACTGAATCAATCTTACCCACTGGGATCAGACATGAAAAACAATGGGAGCTATGAACCTGCAGCCTGTGAAAAGGAGACCCCCAACACAGTAAGTTAAACAAAATGAGAAGAAAGAGAAACACACAGCAGATGAAGAGCAAGGTAAAAACCCATAAGACCAAACAAATGAAGAGGAAATAGGCATTCTACCTGAAAAAGAATTCAGAGGAATGATAGTAAAGATGATCCAAAATCTTGGAAATGGAGTGGAGATTATAAAAGAAACATTTTACAAGAAACTAGAAGAACTAAAGAGCAAACAAACAATGATGAACAACACAATAAATGAAATTAAAAATTATCTAGAAGGAATCAATGGCAGAATAACTGAGGCAGAAGAACGGATAAGTGACCTGGAAGATAAAATAGTGGAAATAACTACTGCAGAGCAGAATAAAGAAAAAAGAATGAAAATAATTGAGAACAACCTCAGAGACTTCTGGAACAACATTAAACGCACAAACATTCGAACTGTAGGGGTCCCAGAAGGGGGAAAAAAAAGGGACTGAGAAAATATTTGATAAGATTATAGTTGAGGGCTTCCCTGGTGGTGCAGTGGTTGAGAATAGACCTGCCGATGCAGGGTACACGGGTTCGTGCCCCGGTCCAAACAAACAATGATGAACAACACAATAAATGAAATTAAAAATTATCTAGAAGGAATCAATGGCAGAATAACTGAGGCAGAAGAACGGATAAGTGACCTGGAAGATAAAATAGTGGAAATAACTACTGCAGAGCAGAATAAAGAAAAAAGAATGAAAATAATTGAGAACAACCTCAGAGACTTCTGGAACAACATTAAACGCACAAACATTCGAACTGTAGGGGTCCCAGAAGGGGGAAAAAAAAGGGACTGAGAAAATATTTGATAAGATTATAGTTGAGGGCTTCCCTGGTGGTGCAGTGGTTGAGAATAGACCTGCCGATGCAGGGTACACGGGTTCGTGCCCCGGTCCAGGAAGATCCCACATGCCGCGGAGCGGCTGGGCCCATGAGCCATGGTCACTGAGCCTGCGCGTCCAGAGCCTGTGCTCCGCAACGGGAGAGGCCACAGCAGTGAGAGGCCTGCGTACCACCAGAAAAAAAAAAAAAAAAAAAGATTATAGTTGAAAACTTCCCTAATATGGGAAAGGAAATAGTCAATCAAGTCCAGGAAGCACAGAGAGTCCCATACAGGATAAATCCAAGGAGAAGGACACCAAGAAACATATCAAACTTTCAAAAATTAAATACAAAGAAAAAATATTAAAAGCAGCAAGGGAAAAGCATCAATTAACATAAAAGGAATCCTCATAAGGTTAACAGCTGATCTTTCAGCACAAACTCTGCAAGCCAGAAGGGAGTGGCAGGACATATTTAAAGTGGTGAAAAGGAAAAACCTACATCCAAGATTACTCTACCCAACAAGGAACTCATTCAGGTTCGACAGAGAAATTAAAACCTTTACAGACAAGCAAAAGCTAAGAGAATTCAGCACCACCAAACCAGCTCTAAAACAAATGCTAAAGGAACTTCTCTAGGCAGGAAACACAAGAGAAGGAAAAGACCTACAAAAACAAACCCAAAACAATTAAGAAAATGGTCATAGGAACATGCATATCAATATAGCTTAAATGTAAATGGATTAAATGCTACAACCAAAACACATAGACTGGCTCAATGAATACAAAACCCAGACCCATATATATGCTGTCTACAAGAGACCCACTTCAGACCTAGGGACACATACAGACTGAAAGTGAGGGGAGGGAAAAAGATATTCCATGCAAATGGAAATCAAAAGAAAGCTGGAGTAGCAATTCTCATAACAGACAAAATAGATTTTAAAATAAAGACTACTATAAGAGACAAAGAAGAACACTACATAATGATCAAGGGATTAATCCAAGAAGCAGATATAACAATTGTAAATATTTATGCACCCAACATAGGAGCATCTCAATACATAAGGCAAATACTAACAGCCATAAAAGGGGAAATCAGCAGTAACACAAACATAGCAGGGGACTTCAACACCCCAGTTTCACCAATTGGCAGATCATCCAAAATGAAAATAAATAAGGAAACACAGCTTTAAATGACACATTAAACAAGATGGACTTAATTGATATTTATAGCACATTCCATCCAGAAACAACAGAATACACTTTCTTCTCAAGTGCTCATGGAACATTCTCCAGGATAGATCTATCTTGGGTCACAAAACAAGTGCTGGTAAATCTAAGAAAATTGAAATCATATCAAGTATCTTTTCTGACCACAACACTATGAGACTAGATATCAATCACAGGATAAATCTGTAACAAATACAAACACGTGGAGGCTAAGCATTACACTATTAAATAACCAAGAGATTACTGAAGAAATCAAAGAGGAAATCAAAAAATACCTAGAAACAAATGACAATGAAAACATGACGACGCAAAACCTATGGGATGTAGAAAACACAGTTCTAAGAGGGAAGTTTATAGCAATACAATCCTACCTCAAGAAACAAGAAAAATCTCAAATAAACAACCTAACCTTACACATAAAGCAATTAGAGAAAAAAACAAACAAACAAAAAAACCCTCCAAAGTTAGCAGAAGGAAAGAATCATAAATATCAGATCAGAAATAAATGAAGGAAACAATAGCAAAGACCAATAAAATTAAAAGCTGGTTCTTTGAGAAGATAAACAAAATTGATAAATGCTTAGCCAGACTCATCAAGAAAAAAAGGAAGAAGACTCAAATCAATAGAATTAGAAATGAAAAACGAGAAGTAACAACTGACACTGCAGAAATACAAAG
>NC_041222.1:52548155-52549746 GCF_002837175.3 Physeter macrocephalus
CAAGGATTCTTCAATATATGCAAATCAATCAATGTGGTACACCATATCAACAAATTGAAGGAGAAAAACTATATGGTCATCTCAAAAGATGCAGAGAAAGCTTTTGACAAAATTCAACACCCATTTATGATAAAAAAAAACCCTCCAGAAAGTAGGCAGAGGGAACGTACCTCAACATAATAAAGGCTTTATATGACAAACCCACAGCCAACATCATTCTCAATGGTGAAAAACTGAAACCATTTCCACTAAGATCAGGAACAAGACAAGGTTGCCCACTCTCACTATGATTCAACATAGTTTTGGAAGTATTAGCCACAGCAATCAGAGAAAAATAAAAGGAATCCAAATAGGAAAAGAAGAAGTAAAACTGTCACTCTTTGCAGATGGCATGATGCTCTACATAGAGAATCCTAAAGATGCTACCAGAAAATTACTAGAGCTAATCAATGAATTTGGTAAAGTAGCAGGATACAAAATTAATGCACAGAAATCTCTGGTATTCCTATACACTAATGATGAAAAATCTGAAGAGAAATTAAGGAAACACTCTCATTTACCATTGCAACAAAAAGAGTAAAATACCTAGGAAAAACCTACCTAAGGAGACAAAAAACCTCTATGCAGAAAACTATAAGACACTGATGAAAGAAATTAAAAGATGATACAGACAGATGGAGAGATACACCATGTTCTTGGATTGTAAGAATCAACACTGTGAAAATGACTATACTACCTAAAGCAATCTACAGATTCAACACAATCCCTTTCAAACTACCAATGGCATTTTTCACAGAACTAGAACAAAAAATTCCACAATTTGTATGGAAACACAAAGACCCCAAAGAGCCAAAGCAATCTGGAGAAAGAAAAACAGAGGAGGAGGAATCAGGCTCCCTGACTTCAGACTATACTACAAATCTTCAGTAATCAAGACAGTATGGTACTGGCACAAAAACAGAAATATAGATCAATGGAACAGGATAGAAAGCCCAGAGATAAACCCATGCACATACGGTCACCTTATCTTTGGTAAAGAAGGCAAGAATATACAATAGAGAAAAGACTGTCTCTTCAATAAGCAGTGCTGGGAAAGCTGGACAGCTACATGTAAAAGAATGAAATTAGAACATTCCCTAACATCATAAACAAAAATAAACTCAAAATGGATTAAAGACCTAAATGTAGGCCAGACACTATAAAACTCTTAGAGGAAAACATAGGCAGAACACTCCATGACATAAATCACAGCAAGATCCTTTTTGACCCACCTCCTAGAGTAATGGAAATAAAAACAAAAATAAACAAATAGGACCTAATGAAACTTAAAAGCTTTTGCACAGCAAAGGAAACCATAAACAAGATGAAAAGACAACCCTCAGAATGGGAGAAAGTATTTGCAAACAAAGCAACTGTCAAAGGACTAATCTCCAAAATATACAAGCAGCTATACAGCTCAATATCAAAAACACAACCCAATCCAAAAATGGGCATAAGACCTAAATAGACATTTCTCCAAAGAAGATATACAGATTGCCAACCAACACATGAAAGGATGCTCAACATCACTAATCAGTAGAGAAATGCAAAT
>NC_041222.1:52558260-52610768 GCF_002837175.3 Physeter macrocephalus
AGAGGGTGTGGAGAAAAGGGAACCCTCTTGCACTGTTGGTGGGAATGTAAATTGATACAGCCACTATGGAGAACAGTATGGAAGTTCCTCAAAAAACTAAAAATAGAACTACCATATGGCCCAGAAATCACACCACTGGGCATATGCCTACACATATATATGGAATCTAAAAAAAAAAATGGTTCTGAAGAACCTAGGGTCTGGACAGAAATAAAGACACAGACATAGAGAATGGACTTGAGGACACAGGAAGGGGGAACGGTAAGCTGGAACGAAGCGAGAGAGTGGCATGGACATATATACACTACCAAATGCAATATAGATAGCTAGTGGGAAGCAGCTGCATAGCACAGAGAGATCAGCTCGGTGCTTTGTGACCATCTATTGGGGTGGGAGGGAGGGAGACGCAAGAGGGAATAGATATGGCAATATATGTATATGTGTAGCTGATTCACTTTGTTATACAGCAGAAACTAACACACCATTGTAAAGCCATTATACTCCAATAAACATGTTAAAGAAAAAAAGAGAGACAACATAGAAGTTTAAGAACACACACCAAAAAATCAATGTCATCAGTATTGAACAAGAACAGGTTATGTCCTACGATAATAAAACTAAGACAGGATGCTGTAGTAAGTAAAACACAAAATTGGAAATTAAAAGTAAAAAATTTTAAAAACGGCACAGATGAACCAAAAATGAGAACATTTCTTAAAGGGAGACTATCCTTAAAAAAGACATTGTCGTGGAAGGAAGGCTGAGGCGATGTTTTAAACTGAAGGGGGCTGCAGAACATGATAACTATTAATTTTACAACAAGGCCTTAAGACTGAGATGGCTCTAATGCCATGAAGGTCTATGTAAGCAAACCACAATCCAACCCTGTAAATGCCTCAAAGATTACAAAATCAAAACCTAAGGCAACCAAACAGCCAACCAGGCTTTAGGCAATGGCCAATCAATTTTCTCCTTACTTTGCATCTGCCTTTATCAAGTCTCTCCCCTCTTCTGTCCATGGAGCATGGCTAACCACTTCCTGTTTGGTGCTGCCCAATGCATATAGTTTTTCTTTCTCAAATAAACTGTTAAAATTTTAACATGCCTCAGTTTACCTTTTAACACAGCTAAATGCAATACATGATTCCAGACTGGATCCCATACTGGAAGGAAAAAAATACTATGAAGAACTGGCTGACAGCAGTTGATAACATTGATAAAATCTAATACTGGTGTTCCAAAGTGTTTTATCAATTACACATTTACTGAAGCCTATGACCTTACTTTAATTATGTAAGAGATTATCCTTGTTCTTCAGAAACACACACTAGAGTATTTAGAGGTGAAGGAAAGTGATATATACAACCTACTCTCAAATGATTAAGAAAGAAAGCATAGAGATAGTATGTTTGTGTTACTGAGAAATGAGGCAAATGTTAACTATAGGTAAGAGGTATTGAGATGTTCCTTGTATTTTTTCCACAAATTTCCTGTATGTTTAGTTTTGTTCCACATTCAACTATTTTCTAAAAATCAATAGAAAGGTAGAAGATAAAGTCAAAGAAATCTCCCAAAATGAGAAACCAAGAAAAAAGAGAGTTGAAAAATTTGAAGACAGGAAAAGAGTAATCCAGAAGGTCCAATAGCTGACTAATAATATAAATATAGCTGATAAGATGAAACTATCAAAGAAATTGCATACATATTTTTTTAGCACAGAAGTAAAGTCACTTTCCAAAATGAAGTTAATCCCATATCAAGGCACATCATCATGATTTTTAATAATCATAAGAGGTTCTTACAAAGAGAAAAGAAAAACAAAAGCCACATACAAATGTAAAGAGAACTAGCATTAGAGTGATATTTTCATAATCATGAGGAAGAATTATTTTCATCTCAGATATAAAGCATATACTCAAATATCAATCACATGGAAGGGTGGAAGTAAGCCCTCTGAAGACAAGTGTGGATCCAAAATGTGTACTTCTCACACTTTTTTTTTGGTGGGGGGGAAAGCTATTAGAAGTTGTGTTTCTGGGAAAAAAAAAAAAGTGAGGGATTCAATCAATCAAGAAGGAGTAGTAAGTGCAGTCCAGGAACGAGAAATTCAGAGGAAAATGGAGAGGGAGGCATAGAGAACAACCAGATAGATGGGAACAGAATGTATTCCTCCAGCTTTCCATCAATCTTCAAATAATAGAATTTCACAAATATTTTAATAATTTTGTGAACTTGATATTTAAACCCATTAGTAATCTTATAAGCTTCAAGAAAAACAAAGATCTTATGCTAAAAAACTGTAAACCTGAAAGCAGTATTTACACAGTCATAATAAAGTAAACGTCGAATACTGAGTTCAACACAACAATTTGATCCAACACATTGAGAGGATAGTGGAAAGTTAAGTCCTGTGATCAATGGCTGTCCTAAACCCTCTGTAAGTATCATAGTAGGGAGTTAATAGGTTATGTTTAGATTTGATAAGTCAAATAACAATATAAACAAACTGAAAATAAGTAAGGTGATTACCAAAATAAACAGGTAAGAGTTGAACCTTATTCTTTCTACTGAATGTGACTATAGCACAGACAGGTGTGGAGCAAGACGTTGTGATTCTGTTGCTGTTATGAGCCTCTTAATACTGTCTGATTACTAGATGATGAGTTTCTTTCCTATTTAGAAAATATTAAGAACAAGTCTTAGAGCTCCACAACTGCTTCAACCATTTCAACAATAATGTGCACTGAAGATTACACAGAGACGTCTGTTCCCTGCCTGAGTTGTGTGGATGTTTGAAAAAGAAACATTGTCCAGTGTTGACATACTTCTGAAAGGAAAACCATCTCCTAGCAAGCAAAAGAAATTTCAAAGAACCCAGAAAATGTTCTTGTTGCCTTCTCATTTCTAAAAACAATTGCTTTAAAAATTAAGATTCACGGTCTAAGAGAAATTTGAAAGCTAAAGTTTTGTGGGTTTTAGTACAAGGGTAAGAATGTCACATATCTTTCTAAGTTTTGTAAAATAACTTGTTTCCATGTTAAAAATATTTGAAAATGAAGCACATTCTGCCCTGCTTTCAACGCCCACCCTGAATAGATGCTATTTATCTGTTAGCCACAGAATTTCAGAGTTTTCACAGGTCCAATGTTTACTATAATTTGAGTAGCCAACGTTGACTACCAATACCTCTGACCTTAGAGAATAGTATGTATTAGTCTAAATTACAGATGGTGTTAACTGCTACAGCAGATTACAACAAAAAGAATTAGATGATCACACATGTAAGACTTGATCACAAATTTTAGTGTTGAAGATCACTTATTCTGTGAGAAAATTCTTCTCATTAAGATTAAAGAACATTGCCTTATCAAACAGGAATCTGTATCTTTCCCTCTACAAGAGATAAATTGTGTACATTTAATATCTACTATTTTCAAGGTCTGAGTTTTCAGCATAGTCTGTCATCTCAAGCATCTGCCATGGATTTCGGGGGAACTGAGGGCAACTGCTGACGTTTTTGTATCTGAGGTCTTTACATCAGGTATCTGTATCTGAGGTATATACAGGAGATCTTTGAAAGGGACTGATTTACCTTTCTAGATAACCAGAAAATTATATTTTATCTCAAATATTTTTAAAAAATTGTTTCATTTTTACTAAACAGAAATACTGAGTTTCCTGGGCTTTTATCATTTTACCACCATCTAGCAGATGACACTGACCCCTGTATTTTTTTTAACTTCTAAACTTTCCTACTTCTCTTTAATAATCTGAGATAACTCCTTCTCACTCATCTTTATCCTCCTGTCTTCCAATGTCCATGTCTCAAAACAATTTTATACTAGCACCTTTTTCTTGCTTTTGTCTTCATCTGTTTCACTCTAATGTTAAATGATTACTAGTGGGAAGAAATTTCAAATCTAAATACCAGGCTCCAACTTCTCAGTTTTTCAGTTTCATGTTTCTAACTCTTATCTCATACTTCTACATACTGTCATATTCTGCCACCATGTCAAGCCCTCAAAAAGTCAGTATAAATAAAATACCATTTTTTAGGGGAACAGTAACTATAAAGATATTACTTACATCTTATAAGAATTACTATGGAAACAATATGATACAAAGGAAAAATAGTGTTTTTTTTTTTTTTTATTGGCCAAGGGGAAAAAGTGAGTTTAAAAAGAGAATAGGCAGGAATACATATATAAAAGAGGATATGAAAGAAGACTCTTAGGACTCAGAAAAATGTTTTACTGCAACAAATATATGCTGAATGAGTAGAACAGGAAGTGAGGGGAAAAATGACTTAATAATTTCTTACAGGTTTAAGAAAGTGACTCAAGTGCTTTGAGAAGACAAAACTATGGTTTAACCCACCAGTCTTTGTTTAGAAAGATAAAGATTACTATCTACATGTTACCATAAAATGTTTCTTTTAATCTATACCTTTTTAACATTTCTCACAAATTTGAGTTCTATTTGTTTCGTGTGAACGGTATATTACCGGAAACATTTTTTCCAAGATTAATTTTAAAAGTTGCAAGTACTGTTGCTTTGTAACCTTGAGACTAATGTTTACTGTAGGAAATCACATGTAATTGAGTGTTGTAGAAAAAGTGTTATGGCATGTAAAATATAAAACTCTGGAGGTCAATTTTGCTTATAACTGATATTTCAATAATGCTATGAACATCAGATTGGTAATACCAATGATATGCTCCATGGTTATAAAATATAATTTCCAAATTGAGTTAGAAAAAAAATTAAAGTGTTTGTATCTGTGATGCTATAGGGGTCCAACACAATGTAAAATCCACAGATCACTGGAGAAGGATCATGAAAATAAACGTCTTGGACTAACATTGAAGTCCACCAAAATCAATCACCATCCTTTTCAATACTACTACCCTTTATTTTAAAAAAAGGCTTGCTAACTGTCCTTACCTATTTGTTATGTATACAGATGTTGTTCCCTCCATCTACAATGCCTGATATACATCATCCTTGTTATTTATATCAGATTCAAGATAGCTTCAAGGAGTCTTCACAGTTGTTTTAATACAAGTCAAAATGTATCTGTCTTCTGGCAAACAATCTGCTTTTGATCGTTCATTATCTTTGGCATCTAACACTAATAATTACCTCACTATACATAGTATGTATCTGCATTATAAGATAATATTTAATACTATATTCATATAGAGCATATCTTCTTTCCTGGAGGATAGTCACTTGAAGGAAGAAATACTTTATTAATGTCTATATACCCCACAGGTCTAGGGAAATACAATGTCCATAGTAGATGCTTAAAATTTTGTGAATCATTTCAACTCTTAGTTATTGAGAACCATCTCTGAGAGTCAGTGTCTTTTTTCCCAGCTCTGATGTATTCTCAGGTAACTCACATTTTCTTGAGAAATGTGAATAAAGGACAGAGAATAAGCCTGGTTGAGACTTGGTTTGCAGTGATCTAATTCTCCCAAATTTTACTACACATTATTTGACACTCTAAGTAGTTTCAGTGTGATCAACATATATTTTGATTTATCTTAGACATATATTCATGAATGACTAATGAACACTGATTCATATGAAAAAGTTCTCACTTTGTGATAATTTCAAATATTTTATTATAGTTTGCAAAATATCCTCATTATAGTACTTCAGCAAATGTAATTTCAGCTGCTAAAATATTCAACATGACTACAGTTGTTGGCAATATTAAATAATTCTTGTTGCTGCGTGATGTTAGCTGCAGCTTAAATTTCAAGTCATGGAGTATTATTATTACATGGTTAGAAATAATTTCCAGATCAATGAATCAATGTTATCTTAATATTCTGTGTCTTTAATTTTTGTACCACATTTATTTTGTGAGTGGGTCTCATAAAAGACAGTTGCTTGGTGTTGGGAAGCTCATTATCTTGGGATTTTGTCCAGAGCTGAATTCCCTCTGTGATCAAAGGTCAAAGAGAATACATCCTAAGCTATTGAACCATGCTGATTTGATGGGCAGGCCATATATAGTAAAGTGAGAAGGAGGGAACTTTCTCTGCAAATACTTAAAGATACTTTACCGAAAAGCAAAGACATTTTGCACAGGAACAAGTAGAAGTAGTCTCTATAATGTGTGTGTGTGTATGTATATACGTGTGTGTGTGTATACACACATATATACATATATACATTTGTGTGTGCTTTGCTAAGTAAAATAATTTTAGAGTTGGTAGCAATCAATCAATGCTCACACCTGCAAAGTGCTTAAACATTTATAAAAGGCTTCCACAAACATTCTATTAGTTGACTTACAGAATGGGAACAATTTATAACAACGAGTAATTTCAGCCTCAGAGGCTTAAAGAGAATGTTATGCTCTGGGCTTTGTAACTCATTCATGGCAGGGTAAATATTTGAACCCAGGTCAGTTTATACTGTATCTGTCCCCCACACCCATGTTGATGTGTTGATAACTCAACTACCATTGAGTTTTTCTGCCCCTCTTCTAGTTTCCACTTAATGTTAGTTCACACATTTATAATGTGCATATTGGGGATAGAAGCACAGAAGATCAATAATGAAGAGTATATTCATTGATGGTAAAAATTTTTCTCCCTTTTCCTATGTTGATAAAAACAAACTTGCCCCTTTTCCTTTCTATTAGGGATCAGTCAGGCCTACTCAGTCAATCTAGACAACCCTTCACATATAATCTTGCCTTTCAAGCAGGGTTTTGCTTTTTCAGATTTGATACTGAGGAGGGTGAAAAGAGGAGATCCCATTAGAAAGGAATCTAAAGGAACAAGGTGAGAAACATCAGTGAAAAGGATTATCTATGATTCATTTGGTATATTGAGCTAGTGACCAAGTAGAGTATGGGTTCATATAGAGTTATACATTTGGGTATATTGAAGCCTTGGGTGTCAGTGTGATCATCCAAGCAGAATATGCAGTAAGAATAAAAAGGGCAAAGGATAGACCTAGAGACACAGTCTATGGGGAAGATAGATACAGGGAAGTTTGAAAGAGAACACTATCAGTATTCTTCACAAAGTTTTTTGTTGTTTTTTTTTAAGATGTTCACATAAAAAATTAAAGTTATTTCAACTTTCAGATAAATGTACAACTTACTTATGCATCACTGAAGTCAAAAATTAAGAACTGAATAATATGGTAATGAAAGTAACTGAAAGATTTGACAAATATTTTCTAATTGTGACTACTTAAACAATGATGCATTATTTTAAAAGGCAATGATATTTACAAAGTGTATGATAAAAGGTAGAATAATCAATTTGATATACTAAATGCTAACTTTAAACAAATACGTTAACATACAAATTTACTCAATGTGTAGCATTTATGGTATAATTTTCTACAAAATGAAAATTAGAATAAGGTAAATAAGCATAATATGTACATTTATCCATTTCAACTCGTCAAACTTAGTTATTATCAATACTAATGAAAGCACATTTCCATATACTTAGCCTTCAAAACCCTACTCAAATTTTATCCCTTCTTTGGCATCTTTACACATTTAATTAAATAGGAATCAATTGTCTTCATTATCTAAAACTCATTTACTTAAACAAAAAAGTTAGGTATTTTTTTCTTACTATGAACTAATACATATAATAACCTATATACACAGGCCATTATGTTTAAACACATACAGGATTTTACTTCCATCCTGTTTTGTAACCTCATTTTTTTTTAATCTCTGGAAAACATGGTGATGATTTTTTCGTGACCACTTTCTATAATACCTTTTCTTATGAAAACCTTTGATGATTTAAGTTTTGTATTTTCTGACTATCAATATACATTGTGAAGACATCAGAAAAGTGTTAAAAATAAAAATAGAATAAAAATCATGTAAGTCTCTTTTCTATATCAGTTTCTCTATAAATGCACAAATGTTATCTATAAAGAATTTTTAATCTGCTTTTTCAATTTTAAAAGTATACCTGCTCCTTCTTCCATATCATAGATATTCTTCTAAACTATCTGTTTTAATAGATCTATAGAATTTCACTCTTTGAAAAAAATCTATTTGATAAATACTATCCAATTAAGTATTTGGGCTGTTCATTATTTTCACTGATATTACAACAGACTGAGAAATATCCTTTAAATCTTTTCATACATCCATAATTACTTTCTTACAGTAAATCACTAGATATAGAATTGCTATTTATTAATATATTTGATAAATAGACTAAGTATTTATTGCATGTTTCTTTGTTCTTTTATAGCACTTGCCATACTATTCTGGGATTGGCTTATGTTTTTTACTAATCTTTGAATTTGTGGAAGGCAGATATTCTATATAAATTAAAACAAGATATGTGTATAGGTCTTAGTATCTAGATCTTAAAAAGTATAATTTTAAAAAAATTAAATTGTATAAAATATATTTCATCCCCTAAATCTATAGTGTATTACTCTAGTCAACCCACAAAAGTTTTATATTCATGTCTCTAGGTGATATATACGTTCTGGCTTATGAATTCATGAAGGTACAGACTCAGGGAGGATCATAATTAGAATCTGTGCAACAAAAGGTGTATTTGACCTTTACTTTTGACCTCTTGAAAACCAGAAATCAAAGATTCTTTTGAATTACTGGATTATCTGCCTGCTCTAATTACATGACTCTGCAAGTGATAAAATTCAGGGTCCTTAAGGGTAACTCAGCCCTTAGGTGCCTGCCATTAAGGAGGGTCTGGAACAATGTGTCAGTCTGAAATGCTTAATGGTAACTCTGTGTTCCCACTTAGGTCACTTATAGAAATAGCCTTCCATCCTTACCCCCAAGTACTATATGAAGTTTTATCTTTTATTCTACTTATACTTCAGGCATTGACTTTCATTTCAGAAAGAAACCCATCCTTAACTACCTGTTCTATTACTTAAAGTTAAAAAGAAGAGAAAGACTATCCAATGACTTTAAAGCACTACAGAATTGTACAACTACTATAATCTTTTAAAGAAATGCCATAGTCTGATATCTTAAAAGGCTCAATGGAATTACTTTATGAACTGTGTGTATATAGGAGTAGGAAAGATGCACATACGATGTCTTGGAGAACTGAACTCACCTGGACCTGAAGCCCATCACCTTCTTCAATGCTGGTGCCAACATGCCGTCAGTCAGACACCCTTAACTAGAGTTATCATGGGCCAGGAACTGCTTGCTTTTTATTCCCACCTGGAACAAAATGCAGTGTCAGTCACATTTTTTTCATGTCCCTTCAGCATAATAACATATTCATTGTGTTATCTTTTCCTGTCACATTAGACTCTCATTTATCAGAATGCTCAACACAAAGAAGCGTAAACTCTTCACCTCTAAATTCACACCTCAGTGATTAATATAGCACCTGTGTGAGTCAAAGGGACCATGGATATTTTATTTCCTATAAAACGTTCCTTATAAAAGATTATTTTAGTGCAATTATTACTCTCCATTTGGTTTAATTGATGTGTTAATTTAGGAAGCCTTTTTCTATATATTGCCCTCAGAGACTATAAATCAAAATACATTTTTAAACCGCAGAAAGAAGCTAATGTTGAAAATATTTCATTTTCAGAATTATTTTTCCCCACCACAAAAAGGAATCTCAGTAGGAAACAGAATTTAATAATGCAATTCCATCAGTTTGATGCCTGCCCTATTTTAAACTCTTCAAATTGAGAGACATTGATGAAGAACACTCATGTTTCCTCAAATGCACCAGGGTGTTGCTGCTTTGGAGCACAAGATGAAAATAGACCTTTCAACTACTTGATAAAATTACAGCCTTTGCAAAAACCTCAGAGCTGAGTTGCCTTTGTGAATGGGGTGTGTTAGGACCTTCCAGTCCCCACAGTTAGAGCCACCTAATCTCCCCAGTGCTCTCAGCCATATTCCAGTCCAATGCACAATCAGGAGGTTTAAGGAAACATCCAAGAGATATAGCAGTACGCCAATCGTGCTGCTGTTTGTCCAGCCAGCACTTGCTTTGCCTTTGTCCCCTTCCCTGGGATCTGGAGTTTACGCTGAACTTAATCTCAAGATGGGGCTCCTGTTATTTGCTGACCTTCCTCCTGATACTCACTGCCTAGCGAAACCCTCAGGACCAGGGCTGAGCAGGTTGATCTACCTGCCAGGGCTCCCTCTTTCTTCTTGCTATACCTTCTTGGCACTAATTGCTTATTTGACTCACCACCTGATACCTGGTACCACCCTCTGTGAACGAATAATGTGGCTCCATATACTTCAATACATGCGAACCCTGTCTTCAAGTGTCAATTTAGCAACCACCTGTTTTGTCGTATCTTGCTATTCACTTGGATTAAGGGTTTCTGTCTAGGTAGTGCAATGGAAAACATGCAAGGAAGGTCTACTTGGATTCCTTTATAGAACCCAAACCTTTAGAATGATTGTTCTTTCTTTGAAGTCCTCTTAAAATTCAGATTTCTCTCCATCTGGAATCCATCCTCTCCCTTTCATTTCTTAAACTACTGCGACAATAGACTTTCATCAGCTCTCACTTAGATAATACCTTCCTAAATGTTGATATGGTGCCAACTGAAAACAGAGGGCACTTTAACATTAGGATAATTTGAAGAGACTTTAATAAAAAACTTATTTACAAAACAGTGGGTGGTATGTAAGGACACCACAAGGGAAGGTGAGTTGTTCTCACCCCAGGCCTTCAGGGACAAGGACAGGGAACAATTACTGTCACCTAGGAGTCAGGCATGCAGAGAAGGCCTCCTGGAGATTAGCAGTGATCTTTCCTTGGGAGTCCCAGGTAGCACAAGCTGGCAAGATGGAAGGGAGCCCTAGGATAAAATGTTCTCATATTTTCCCCTCCCTCTGGTTTCCTTCCTATACTACCTATGAGACCAACCACATTGGAATCCTAAGAGCATAAAAACCTGTTGATAAACTCCATCCAGGCTAGTTTCCAGTTTTAGAGAATAGGATGGAGAAAGGTAGAGAGGGCACCTAAAAGAACACAAGAGATCCAGCAAACACTCTAATTCGTACTTTGGAGCATCAAATTTGGAATCAGATATAAATCTGAGTCCTAGCTCTACCTACATGTATAACTCTAGACAAATCACCTAATTTTTTTATTTCTCAGCATCATTATCTGTACAAGGGGGATAGTATGTACTTCAGAGTTTTGTTACGATTAGACGGCATAGTGTAGCTAGAGCACATACTAAGTACTTAACATTAGCAGTAGTGGCAGTAATTCCTCTCAAAATGTAAATACACACACACACACACACACACACACACACAGTCTTGCTAAAGTCTTCAACCCTTGTGCCAACAGACCATGTGTTTAAGTCTGATTTTCCTAAGTGTTCTTCCTTCTACTTAAGAACTTTTTCTCCCCCCCCCATGCCAACCCCTGTCGCCTAGAAAATTCTTACTCAGATTTTAAAGTCTGTAATATGATGTGAAGGCTCTCTCTGGCCTCTCTCAGGAAAGGGGAACCATGCCCTGTTTCTCCATGACACACATCACTCTGCAAAGCAATTAGACCATACTTGTCCTCTTAGTTGACTGTGAACTCCCTGAGGGAAAGAAAAGCTTAGTTCTGACAGATCTGTATCCTCAGAAGGAGGTTCATTGTCCCTCAGAACGAGGTTCATTGTCAGATTCTTAGTAGATACTCAATAAATATTAAGTGAATAAATGAATATGTATTACTAGATTAAGTCTGTTACAATGTAAGGAAAAGGCTCAGTAACTCCTTCATCCTTTGCCCATAGGGCAGATCAACCTGTAACTAATTGCTCATGGTGGGGACTAAGAAAGTCAAGAAAACTGAAGAGATCCCTAAGGAAAATCCAAGCAACTTTGTCATTTTTCCTGGGACATCCTTGCTGGAAAATTCACCTCATTCATTTCAAGTGTGCCAGAGCACTAGTCATAATTGAATTCATTCAGTAACTCAAAAAACTACTTAACTCTGACTATGAACACCTCTATGCATCTGATGCATTTGAGTAATAAAACCACCAGTTGAATTGCCAACATTCTCTCAATGAGTAACCAAAAGTTTTTCCCCTCCAATTAAATATATTCTGCTTTGTGAATCGGTAATTAATTTGCATCACTCTAAGTCTCACAAAATGGTATAAAGGACAAAGTCTCACTCCCACTTGCTTCCATCCCTTTCCATTTGTCACCCTCAACAAGACAACATTTATTGGCATCTGTGTGTCCTTGCTAAATTTCTTCCTGCAAATACAGTTATGTACATGTATTCTCACTCCTCACCCCCCCTTAAAAATACTGTATGTTTACCTACTACTATGAGCCTTTTTTCCCACCCAAAGTAACTTTGAGGTCTTTTGTACTAGCAAATAAACAGTATCTTCATCATATTCAGCTTCATGTATTTCTGTTCTGAAATACCGTTAAGTTCTTTAACCAGACTCCCCAAAGATTTGTTTTTCAAAACTTTCACTGTTATTAAGAGGCTATAATAAATGACTTAATATGTTAGTATCTCATAGGTCCCCATCTGTAGGATACATTCCTACAAGTATGTAGAGGGAGTTCAAAGGTGAATGCATTTGTAACTCTCAAATAGATTGACAAATGACCCTCCTCGAGAATCAAACAAATTTACACTCTCACCAGCAGTCTTAAAAATTATGAGTGGGTTTAGTATCTTTTAGATACACAATATCCCTTGTTATCTTTCTTTGTGAAATTTCTATTATCAGCCTTCACCATTTTTATTATTCCAACTGCAGTTCAACACATTCTTTCTTATACTGTGCGTTTTCAAAATGAAGCAAAGTCATTAACCACATGAGCAAAATATTCCTCCATGTTTAGGTTTTCTAAAACGTTTGTGCCCAGCTTCCTGCAATGCTATACATCCTGGAAAGCTAACCATCAGAAAGAGGTCCCACAGTGTCCTCTGGTGGAGACCTGCTTCATCGCATCTTCCCTGCATTAACTTTGGGGCAGAAGGTTGATGTCAGACTCTGTTAGCCTCTTAGCCTAGTTCAAGTCTCTTCACACCTAACACAATATGAAACTACACCCATGACTTTAGAGCTAAGTCAGCCTTTAAGGAACCAAATTTGTGCTTTCAACAAATTGGTGGGTGTCCTAATAGGCAGGGTTCATTTCTTTTGTTTGTTTTTTTGTTTTTTGTGTGTTTTCTTCTTCCCCTAGTTGCTTTTAAATATGTCCTGGAGTACATTTTCAGTGAGCTGCAGTGCAGGCTTGTATGGGCAGTCAGGCTCTGCTTCAGCCTTCCATCTCTATCAGTGAAATCCAAAGGACTATCATCACTCTGTAGAAGTTCTAGTACTAAAAATATCAAAGCCAGCTTAGTTAGAAACCTGAAATTCATTTCATTCATTTCATTCATTCATTCATTCCACAAGTATTTGGAATACTATATGCAGTGTCCTAAGTGCTTGTGAATTTTTCAGTAAAGAAAGTAGACAAAAAAATCTGTCTTCTTGGAGCATGTCTTCTAGTTGGAGGAAGGAGAAAACATGAAATTAAGCAAATACAAATTGGTGGGTGTCCTAATAGGCAGGGTTCATTTCTTTTGTTTGTTTTTTTGTTTTTTGTGTGTTTTCTTCTTCCCCTAGTTGCTTTTAAATATGTCCTGGAGTACATTTTCAGTGAGCTGCAGTGCAGGCTTGTATGGGCAGTCAGGCTCTGCTTCAGCCTTCCATCTCTATCAGTGAAATCCAAAGGACTATCATCACTCTGTAGAAGTTCTAGTACTAAAAATATCAAAGCCAGCTTAGTTAGAAACCTGAAATTCATTTCATTCATTCATTCATTCCACAAGTATTTGGAATACTATATGCAGTGTCCTAAGTGCTTGTGAATTTTTCAGTAAAGAAAGTAGACAAAAAATCTGTTTTCTTGGAGCATGTCTTCTAGTTGGAGGAAGCAGAAAACATGAAATTAAGCAAATACACCATATTAAAAGACATGGGTCTGTGAGAGAGTATATGGGCAAGGGGGCTGTTTCAACTTGAACTAGAAAGAGAGAGGGTTGGCCTCTTTGAGACAGTAGCATCCGAGTACAAACTTGAAGGAACTGCGCAGGAACTGTGCAGTCCCCAGGAGGAAGAGCCTCCTAGGACACGGAGGCAGCCTGAAGGCCATAGCCTACTGGGTAGGTGTAGCAGTACACACGAGAAGGATGCCCTTTGAGAACGAACAGACCTTTCCACCCAGCTGCTAGGAATGCTGTCAAACGTCAACCCCAGTTCTCATCCCACTTTGAAACTGGCCTAAGCTGGTTGTGCTGTGTCACCAAGGCTTCCCTCAAGGGCAGCCTTGCACCCCATGACGAGTGGATGCCGAGAGTCAAGGTCTGGTCTGTAGTCACAAGGCAGGACAGCTCCCTGGGTTGTTGGCTGACGCTTTTGTGGAGATCGCATTGAAGCCCATTTTGCTTGCCTACCCCTATTTTCTTCCCCTTTCTCTGACAGATGTTGATCCTCAGAACACTCCCCCTAAACTTCCTGCATACTCCTTTGTTTCAGTGTGCGCAGCTGAGGAGCAAGGTATCAAATCCAATAAAGCATTAATTAATTCTTACAAGTATTTAGTCAGTGTCTACCATAAGCTAGCACCAATTTTGGTGCTTAGAATATAGCAGTTAAAAAAATTGTTTTTTCATATGAAGATTAAATTACTACAGAAGGCAAATTTAATAAGATACATTGTAAATAACATAGCAATTAATGCTAAGGCCAAAAACAAAAGTCTATAAGCCATGTCTGGGAGGGAAGTTGCAATTTTTTTAATTGGAAAAATTTTAATCAGTAACTTTGTATAAAATTGAAGTATATGCAATTTCATAGATAAGAGTCAGGCAGAGTCAGGCAAATTCTTACAAAGTCAAAATTTGAGTAAAGACCTGAAGGAAATGAGGGCATCGGCCTTGTGGATAACTGGGAGAAAGCATTCTAGGCACAGGAAACATGAAGGACAAAGTCTCCAAGATTAGATTGTTTAAAAAACAGCATGAGGACTTCCCTGGTGGCACAGTGGTTAAGAATCTGCCTGACAATGCAGGGGACACCAGTTCGATCCCTGGTTCGGGGAGATCCCACATGCTGCGAAACAACTAAGTCCATGCGCCACAAATACTGAGCCTGAGCTCTAGAGCCTGCATGCCACAACTACTGAAGTCCGCATGCCTAGAGCCCGTGCTCTTCAACAAGAGAAGCCACCACAATGAGGTGCCCACGCGCCGCAATGAAGAGTAGCCCCTGCTCACCGCAACTAGAGAAAGCCCACGTGCAGCAACAAGCGCAGCCAAAAATAAAAACAGAACAAAAAACAGCATGAGATCCAATTTGTTAGGAACAGATTGAGACAGAAGAGAAGAAGAGGAAGTCAGAGAGTAATGAAGGGACATTATCTAAAACTGAGTAGGTTATCACAGGCATTAGAGATACATCTCCAAATGAGATGGCAAACCAATGGAGGACTCTGAGTAGAAACCGAACAGGATGTCTCTGGCTGGATTTTAAGAGAATGAAAGGGAATAAAGTCAGAAACAGGAAAGCAAGACTACTGCAGCAATATAGAAAAGAGATGAACGTGGCTTGAACTAGAGCAGAAACAGTAGAGGTGGCAAGGAACGGTTAGAATATGGATGTATCTGAAGATAGAAAAGATGGGATTTGCCAACAGGTGCTTCATCTAATATCCCACGTTGAACAACCCCATGGCTTCAGATCTAAGCACAATAGGGAAAACAATGTTGGCATCTACTTGAAGCAAGGCTTAGAGGGAATTAAAGGGATCCATTGTAAAATTGGTAATTTCCAAATGCCCATTAGGCATCTAAATGAAGATGTCAAATAGAGAGCTAGGTAAACTACCTGAGACTGGGGGGAGGGGGGTGAAGTGCCTAGAAATGTAGATTTCTAAGTAAATAGAACACAGATGTTACTAAAAAACCCCGAGATAGGGACTGAGTATGGTTTGGAAAGAAAGAGGTCCAAGGACTGAAGCCTTGGGTACTTCAACTTTTATTAGAGATTCAAAGAGTGAAGAGAAACCAGCAAAGAATGAAATGGCTAGTGAGGTATGCAGGGAAGTTAGAGAGTGGTGTTCCAGAAGCTGAGTGGAAACTGCTTAAAATATCAGAGAACGTTCAACTGTGTCAACTCTAGCTGATAAGTCATGTGAGATGAAGACTGGGGATTGTCATTTTATTTACAGTGTAGAGATCATGGGTAACCATGATAAAATGAGTCTTAGTGAAATGGTGAAGAGGATGCTAGAATAGTGAGGAATAAAGACAAGTCCAGAGGGGAGATATTGCAGAGCATGTGTACTATTTTCATGTACAAGTTAATGCAGACCAGATTTCCCTCAAAAAGCAAGCCTTAGTAAGTTAAGACATAGAAGTCCTACAAATTATGTTCCCTCAATACAATGGAAATAAGTTGAAAGCCAGTAATAAAAGGATAACACAAACAACTTTTATGTCTGAATTTTTTTTAATGTAAATAACTAGACAAGAAATATTAGTTTAATTTAAAAACAATATAAACTGAATGACAATAGAACTACTACGTATTGAAGGCTGAGAAGCCTTTTGGATCCTTACCCTCTCTCCCATGTTTCCCTTTCACAGGCTGAATATTGCTTCTAGAAAAGTACTTAGAAGATTTGCCACACAAGCAAAAATCACCGTTTTGTACCTTATTTCTAATATAATTTGACTATGTGCTCATCTTCCTCACTAGGCTGTAGGCAATTTCAAAGCAAATCCTTACTCATTTTGATAATATGTAGCACTCAGCAAAACAGCTAAGTAGGTGGGCAGTACTCAATGCATGCCTATTTAATGAATGGAAGAGATGAATTCATGGACAATTAGATGTATTACAACTTGGTAAGTAGAACTCAGGGATGTACAAAGTCAGTGTATGGCTGAAAAGATCTACATTACTGAGTGGCATGTAGGATGTCAATTAAATTGTGTGGAATTAGTTTTTTAAGAAAAATTCACTCTTCAAACTAGCTGCAAAAATAAACTTACAGAAAAAGTGCAGGGTTCAATAGCTGCTTATCAACTCCCAAAGAGATCCACTCCTGAGGCTTGCTCTGACATTTCACCTGGCTCTTCCTGATGCGTATTCTCACTACAGAAGGGAAACACACTGTTTTTTTTTTTCAATTGCACATTCCAAACTACTGCACCCCCAAACCTCCCCCATAGATTTTAGCTTCCTGGAGTACAATTTGGTCAATGCAAAGGCTGAAAAGTTTCTCACATAAATCCCTTAATGCCTTGACAGACATCTAAGCTCTAAAGTTACCCATGTTGTTTTTCCCTATTCATGCCTGGAAACAAAGATATTTACACAATAAAATTAGAAGTAAAAACTCATACAAGTCCCCCATAACATAAAATGTTTTAATTGAAGCAAAATGTTCTGTGAAGCAAAACTATGAATACGTGCTGACTCATTATTTTTATAATGTAAAAGACGGAATGAATAATGATTATATGCATGAAAATCCTGATTTTGGAAGCCATGCAGAGAGTTCTATTTGCTTATGAAAACCAGAAAATGTCTGAAAACATAAAAGGAGATTAGCCCAAGAGCCTAAAAATACCAAAAGAAATCATCTTTTATTAAAAAAAAAAAATTACTTGGTTGAGCTAAAGAGTTGACATTTCCCGTTATCATGTATTTCTACATGTAGAAGAAGCTTATTCAATATGGTGAGCAGTTTGATTATACCAATTCCTCATTTAGCTTTCAACAAGGCACCTTGGAATAGTATATTAAACTTAGGTGTCAAAATCCTTTGTTAGTTATATTTAACATGGGCTCTCAGGATGACAATAAAATTAAAACTGTGGCATGTAAGCAGTGAAAGGCCAAGTTAGATTTTCATCCTGATTCTTGGTTCTCAAGACTAAACTTATCTTCCAAGAAGAGATCTTTTCTTCACATAACATTGTGAGACTAGGCAAATATTTTTTGCACATAAAGATATGAGTAATGTGCCTATCAAGTTTATTTTATTAAATTGGCCATCCCTGAGAGTGAATAACTCTATCTCAACATAGAACAAATCAAGAAAGGTGGCAATAGAGGAAGACAACTATTCAGGAACTTCATTAGTTTGGAAGGAAGCTACAGTTTCCTTGTTGAAGGAATATCCTGCTTGCAAAGTATCACTTTTTTCCCCTTGACTTTATTAAGGGAACAGAGAGAAGGCAAAAATGAAAATTCAGAGCATGAAGAGTCACCAAGATGTTTGTTGACGATCCTAAGATCTATTAGTTGTTTGCCTTTTGTGGTCCTCATTGCTCAAGACCCTATTTCAAAGTCAACTTTATGAAGATGAGACTATACCCCTCAAAGTACAGGTAGTTGTTGCCTTTACTGTACTTATGAACTGCACTGTCATTTTCTATCAACACAATTATCACTGTTTTGTTTTGTTTTTTTTTTAACTTTATGAAGATGAGACTATACCCCTCAAAGTACAGGTAGTTGTTGCCTTTACTGTACTTATGAACTGCACTGTCATTTTCTATCAGCACAATTATCACTGTTTTGTTTTGTTTTTAAACAGGGCTGTCCTTCCTCGTGAAATAAGAATATTTCAAGAAGAAATATGTATCCCTTATTGCTGCTACTCTTTTCTCCTATCTGCCCTCAACCCACTCCATCTCCAGGACCTAACATCATGCCTGGAAAACAGTAAGTTATTTTGAGTGCTTAGTGATAAAATGGCTGAAGAAAATGTGAAAAATGTCAAAGTTAAAGGCAAGAAAAAGCAAAATTTAGAGATAAGCTAAAAGTCAAATAACCATGCACTTCCAGCTTCTCTTTAGATTCATTTGTTTACCTGATGACCCAATACTCTGCTACATCTATTTATTACAAAAGTATAATTTTAAGGATAAATATGCAGTACTTAGTCAAACATTTTAAAAAGTGTGCCCAAGAAATTTCTGTGATCCAATGGCAGTGACTCAGAACCATTGTTACAAAAGAGAAAGGACAATATTATCAGCCTAACACTCCCACCAAAATTGACAGTGCTGTGTAAGACATGCTCTGAGTAGGGGCAAAGGAAGAGAGGATTGAAGAGATTTTATGACAATGAGAGGATAATTGTAAAAACCAAGATGACAGTCAAAGTATAAAAGCTATTTGAAATGAAATTAAAACATCTAGTAGTAGAGTTACACTGTATACATAAAAGAATATAAAAGTGCAGTAAGAAAAATAATAATATTAAAGTGCACTGTAACTGATACAATGGCAGGATGGTGGGTATAAGATTCCTGCAGTAGGGTGAAGGGTAATCAATACAAGAAAACAAGATGTTTAGAAAAATTATAAGTCAGATAAATTTCAAACAGAAGGGCAAAAAGATAGCATCAATGATTTTCTGATATATTTTCCCCTCTAGGATCTTTGGAAAATGTTCAATTACAAAATGTTTTCATTAATGAATATTTGAGTTCCCGATTCTTTAAACTTTAAGGGAAGTAGTAGGTATTTCTAAACATTTTTAAAGGTTTTTAAGATTGAAACTAAAGCTCAGCATTCTCCACACCAGGGCTTCCCATCCTTCCCAGGATATGTAGGTTTTTAAAATTCTCTTCTTCTATTTCCTTTCCTCATTTCATTTGTCCTTTATTTTTCTTACCTGGGAGTGTCCCTCATAACACTAGTAGGACATAATTATTTGTTCTGACTTCTGGAAAAATTGGGTTAAAGACAGTGGGAAACATGCAGGACACTGGACAGACTCTGAAGAAGGATCTGGGGGCTGGATTACTCATTGATCTGAAAGAGATGCCATTTCTGGTTGTGTTTAGGGTGGGGATAATCCATGACATGAAAACACATTGCAAGCACTAAGGCTTTTTTTTAACCTGTGGTTAATTAGGATCAAATGTAGGATAAAGGTGAAATACTAGCTATTTGTAGCCCTCTAATAGTACAGGGACAATGATAATTGTGGAGAGATCTGGCTTCTGTTAAATGAATTAGAAGCCTTCATTCAGATAAAAGGAATAGGCTCAGGATATCCAACTCTAACCCAAATCAAGCCATAAAAGCCCAAGGTCCTCTACTAAAGATTTTGAAAATATTCACATCTCCTTGAGTTGAAAGGCAGATGGCTCTGAAAAATCAGACCTAAGATTTAATTGCAAAGGTGGAAGAACTGCACAGGAAACCCAAGTGTGGAGAGAGACCCGTAACAAAATCATGGCCCTTAAGCAGGGTGGGAAAGGAAGTCCTATGAGGGGACTTTTGAGTGGATGAGCCTGCAAATTTTGAACTCCTGAACCCCTCTGAATCCTCTAGGTCAGTAAAAGCAGTGCCCTTGGTCATTGAGAAAAGTCACAACTCCCCTTGCCTGGGCAATGTATAAGGATATTACTTAAAATTAGATTTTTCAAAAGATAATGTTATTCTCCTCAAGATCCCAAGCTACAATCCCTCCTTACATTCAGGCTAATCACAAGGGTGAGGTCTCAGCACAACCTGAATAGAGAAGGGCAATCTCTGCTTTGGGAGAAAATAGTTTATACACCCAAGGACTGCAGTACCTAGCTAATATACTAGAGCAGGAGCCAAGGTTAAACCTGTGGGAGTCTACTCAGTTCATTAGTCCAGAGTCGAGGGGGAGGCAACATACAGCTGGATAAGCGGAGAATTTGACTGACCGAACCTACTCAGCATGTGAATTCAACGTTCAGGCAGGAACACCTGGCCCAAATGTGTGTGTTGGGACAATTCCTTGAAACCTGCACACCATCATGGCCTGCAGCAAATGAAGTAGAGGTGTTAGGATGGTTTTTGGTAAGGCATTGATGAAGTTCATAGGTTTGGGATGATAGGAAAGTTAGAACACATTTATTAGGTTAGAGAACTCACCACCTCATTTGTGTCCCTTGGGGAGCCCAGAGGACCCAGAGCTATTAAAGCAGTGAAACAGTACATTGGTGAAAAGGGAAAGAGAAACAAGGAAAAGCTCAAAACGTGGCTACGTTCTGCAGTACAGGTGGAAGATGGGAGTTTAGTGGGTTCCGGGGTATCAAGGAGGATAATGGGACTGCAGTACAGAAGCCAGGTAAGCATCAGAAGCAAAGTCAAAGTAAAATACTATCATGCTTAGCCACACTACATTGGCTATCATGGTACCTTGCTCCACAGGCATTTTTGGCAACGACTAGTATACCATGGTGCTCCCTGTGACAGGATTTATATGTAACTGACTAGGGTATTGTTCAATTATAAAACTGGAAAAAAAAACTGTGAGCAGAAACCTGACACAAGTCACTGCAGTGGAAAATTGCTGTCCCTCGCCCATTTTCTACAACCAAGTCAGTTCATAGACTTGTGAGTCCATTGACTGAATGGAAGCCTGGCTCCTGCTGAGGTTCTCTGCAACACCACTGTACATACATATTCTTAAAATGTATATACATATATTCCCCGAAGAGTTCCAGGGCCATTTGCCAGACTAAACGTTTACTGGGAAAAATAGAATACACAGAATTCAGACTGTTTGAATTAAGATCTAACACTGGAAATAAAATACTTGAAATACTACAATATTAGAGTGAGGGCTTATGGAACCCAGGGGATAAATATGTTTATTCCAAGTCCATCATACAATGTTTCTGATATGTCTGCAGATCCATCTAGCAATTATTTCCCTGAGAACTAAACATGGGAATTTCATAAATGCATTCACAGGAGTGATAGACTTAACTAGCAGCACTCCCAAATTGGTTCCCAAAGCTGTGGGGTAAAGAACATTATGGTAGCAAGCAAAGAGTGGAAGCCCCTGAGAATGTCCCTTACAGTTTTAGCCAAGACAGTAAATCACATGCAATAATGAAACTTAGAATTACAGAAATTAGGGGTACCAAAGACTTGAAGAATGCAAAGGTGGTGATTCACATTATTACCCATTCATCTGTTTTGTTCATGATTTTTTCTTTTTTTTTTTTTTTTTTTTTTTAAAAGTCATGATTGAGATGGTTAATTTTGTGTGTCAACTTGGCTGGGCCATGCTGCCCAGGTAGGTGGTCAAACATTTTGTGTATTTCTGCAAGGGTGTTTTTGGATGAGATTAAGACTGATATTAGTGGACTGTGAGTAAAGAAGATTGTTCTTCATAATGTAGGTAGGCCTCATCCAAGTCATTGAAGGCCTGAATAGGACAAAGGACTGACACTCCCCCAGCAAGAGGGAACTTTGTCAGCAGACGGCATTTGGAGCCTCAAACTGCAACGTCAGCTCTTCACTAGGTGTCCTCCTGATGGCCTTCACATTGGAACTGCAGCTTTTAGACTCCCTAAATGTATAAGTGAATTCTGCAAAGTAAATCTCTGTACACACAGACACACACACACCCACTGGCTCTTTCTCTGGAGAACCCTATACAGTGATGAACTACCATGCAGAATATGATATTTTAACTGCCTCCAATTTCAGTTTATCTGACTTACACTCAGTGAAAGCATCTCATTCCTGCATACTGCAATCATTGCTGAAGCAAACAGTTTTGTGCATATTGTAAACAGTTTTTTTTGTAGATGCCACCTGGAAATGCTTTATCTCATGCCCATGCTACATACTTCTCACTTCCTGCCGTAGTTTTATTGACATGTATATACCGTTAGACATAGAATACCTTGAAAAAATTGGTGTGCACACACTCAACATTCCAGTTAGCCTTCGAGCTGCCATGTGTATAAATGCAAGATTTCTTAGTTGTGTCTTTTAGCTGTACTTTTCCATCCAGGTACTACCTTGAAGGACTCTAGGTACTTAAGACCCTAGATTGGAAATCATTACTCAATGAACAGTCCCAAAAAACCCTTCTACTTAGAGGGTCATATAATTTTCATGTTTTACTACTAAATTAACAATTTTTAAAATACTAGCTTTAAAAATGTTGTTCTAACATTTTGAATATGTCAATACTGCTCATAAGAACACAATTTCTAAATTATCTAAGCAAGAAACAATTTTGTTCCTGGTTTAAAACAAGAATATCAAATAATAGGCAGAAACAGAAAATCTCCTATTATTTATGAGGCCACTGAGTTAACAACTAGTTCACATTCATGGATAACTTTCCTTTTGAGTAAAACACTACAACATGCACATAAAAAATTCAAATGATGCCTGCTAAGTAGTTATACCTCCTCCCACCAAAAACAGTTCATTTTACCCATAGTAGTTTCTGTTTGTCTTTCAGAAATATTTGTGTACATCAACATTAATAGAGCAATCAATACAAGTAACTATATATGTAATGATAATAAGATTTCTCGTATGAGAGCTATTTTGATTAGCTGGGAAATATCACAAAGGAGATAGACTTATATCTTGTTTAGAATGAGATTCTAGGGTAAGATAAACTCAGTCTTAATATTAAACCTCTGTTAAAAGTAAACTCTCATTTAATTTTATAGGTAATTATAGACGAAAAAGGTAAAGGCCTCATTTAAAAAAAATACAGGATCAAACTAAATGCAGAAAAGCTTGCATTTCATCAAAGCAATGGAACAGAGGACAGAGAAGCAACTTCTTCCCATCACAAATTAGGCATAGAAAGCACAAGTGGTCAGGTCCTCTTAAGCTTTCAGCCAAGAGGGTGAAAAATCTACAGTGTAAGACTGAAAGGGAAACATCTAACTGAAAAATAATGAGTGAATGAGTGAGTAGATGAGTGAGTACTAAGCAGCCAAATTTGGCATGGGGTATCATCCTAGAAGTACCCAAAAGAATATAAAGCAATAAAGAATATACATGTATTTAAGTCAGATTCTCTTAAGTATTAAAATTCTAATGTATGTGGTTATTTTTAATTTTATGAATCACAAAATAATTGTATCCTTCTAGTTTTGTTATGCATCAGTTTGGTACCCAAATTTTGCTTCTCGTCTCTATCACCAACCTTAGCCACAACACTTAACTCTGAATATTCTGGACCATTAAGAAAATAATGTTACTCTCAAAGGACAAAGATTTTCCAGGATTGAGTAACTACATGTTCCTGAAACAGCATCAAAGAACTCTTCCAGGGAGAGCCAAGACATTTTGAATTGTAATATTAAAATTAGAATAAAACCTTAAGATAGTATATTTCCAAACAAATATGACCTTCAAACTACTTGTTATTTTTGTTTCCTTTTAATATTTTATAGTATATTAAATGCACTTAATTCTAGTCTTTATGTTCCAGAAATGTTCAGTATAATGTATGATCTTCTGTTCTTTATTAAATAACTCAGATATTTCACTTTCCAACTTATTTGTAATATCATTCTTTGGCCTTTCTGGGGGAAGGAGAAAATGTAAATGATACTGAGGGGAAGCTTATCTCAACCCTGACTAAAGTAAAACTTAAAAATAGACAAAATTTCTGAAAATGTCTGAGCCAGAAGTATTATGGAGATTGAGTATTGAGATTGTGGGTCAGATGATTAGAATTTGTATATGAACATGAAAGCTTAAAACTCTCAAGCACTACTTGGATTCAGAAGTATGATTGCTTTTAATATGTGCATGTGATTTTTAAAAGCTACTTGACTATGTTTCATGTAGGAAGAAGCCAAAAATATTTACAAAGATCAGACCTAAAACAGAATATAAGTTGTATAATATGATTTAGAATGTTGCCATATATTTAATCTTGTATTCTTGAAGTATCCGTTTTCCACAAAGCTAATTAGTGTGGGAAATAGTGAGGTGAATCAGACATGGGGATTATCCTTACGGAACCAGTTACACAGTAACAGACATATCAATGTATTAGTAAATTAAAAGGCATAAAGCAAAAAGATTTTACTTTCTAGAGATGAAGGGACTAAACCAGATTTCCTCCACCAACCATGAGAGAATGAGTTATAGTAAATATCAAGTTTAAACATATGTTAAGTGAAAGTTTAAAGAAAATTGGGTATGTAATAACCAACCACTGGTGCTGAAAAGTTAAACTGCCACTTTCTTGAACCAGTTAAGAGTCAAAATAGATGAGAAAGGCTTAAGCTCAGGTTAGGTGGAAAGTTTGAGAACATCGTATTAAGCTGAAGCCCATCAACAGCTATACATTTTGTTGAAAATGAAATTTTTAAGAAAAAATTATTCTTACCAACTGGGTGGCAGGGAGGGATTAATATAAGACTTGTTTGTATTAGCCTTACTTGAAGGACCTCACAAATTAAAAACAAAGTGATAGAGAACTGTTATCGTCCATGGGAATCTCGGCATAGACAAAGAACATGCCTCTGTTTAAAGATACCTCATAAATCCAATCATAAAAAACTCCCACAAATAAAGCTCTGTCAAACAGTGCACAACCCAAAACTACAATATTCATGTTGATGCAAGCTTCTCAGAGAATCTGTACAGATACAGACTATATTATTTAAGTATTAAAGTTGTGCAAAACTGCAAACAAATGAGAAAAAGTAGTCAGGTAAATTTACAAATATATTCAAATTGGACGTCTGAAAATAAAGTATGATCACTGAAATTAAAACTCAGAGACCAACAGAATACTTCTTACCTCTTCCTAGGAGGCCATAAAATACCACAACCAGATAGAGACATTTCAAGAAAGGAAAACTCCTGGACAATGTCTCTGATCAACAACATGTAAAAATTCTCAAAATATTATCAAAGAAAATTCAATGTATACAAAGAATTATACACCATGACCAAGTAAGATTTATTCCAGGTATACAGGTAAACCCAATGTTCTAAGAACATCAAATGTAATCCATCAGATCAATAGGTAAAAGAAAAATTGCTATCAACTGATACAGAAAAATCCTATGACAAAACTCAGTACCCATTCATGATAAAAGCTTACAGCAAATTAGGAACTGAGGAAAACTTCCTTAACTTGATAAAGCATAACTACCCCAAAAATGCTACAGGTAACATACTTAATGGTGAGAAACTGGATACCTTTCCCCTAAGATAGGGAACAAGTGAAGGACGTCCCCTCTCACCACTACTACTCAATATCTTAATGGAAGGACTCCCAAGTGAAATAAAGGAAAGAAAGGTACACAGATCTAGAAGGAGCAAATACAACTTTTGTTGACAGATGACATGATTGTCTCTGTAGGAAATCCCAAAGAATTGAAACAAAAACTCCTAGAATAAGTAATTATAGTAAGGTCACAGAATATAAGGTTAACATGCAAAATGCAATTGCTTTTCTATAAAGCACTAGTGATTAGGAATTTGAAATTGAAAACTACGTACCACTTATAAACTAAAAAATAAACTGTTTATAAATTTAACAGAATATGTATGGTATCTCTAGGTGGAAAGCTTTAACTTCTATTGAAAAAAAATCAATGAAGGTCTAAATAAATGGAGAGATATTCCATGTTCATGAATGAGAAGACTCACTTGTTAATATATCAGTTCTTCCCAACTTGATCCATAGATGCAATGGACTATCAGTCAAAATCCCAGTAAAGTTATTTTTTTATATATTAACAAATTCTAAAATTTATATACAAAGATAAAAAGATCTAGAATAGACAACCCAATAATGAGAACAAAGATGGAACACTGAAACAACCCAACTTCAAGACTTCATTAAAAGCTACAGTAATCAAGACCACATGGTATTGGTGAAAGAAGACACATATATTAATGGAACAGAACAGACAGCCCAGAAACAGATCCACATGAATATTATTAACTGATATCTGGTGAAGGTACAATGATGACAACCAAGTCAAGAAAGGATAGCTTTTAAACAAGTTATGCTGGAAAAAAAAACTGGACACCCATGTTAAAAAAAAATTATATACATATATATATATATATATATATATAATCTAGACACAGATCTTACTTCTTTCACTATACCTGACTCAAATTGAATCATAGACCTAAATAGTAAACAATTCTATAAAACTTATACAACACAGAAAACCTACCTGACCTTGAATTTAGCAGTGAATTTTTAGATAAAACACCCAAAGCATGATTGCCAAAGGGAAAAAAGAAAAATGATAAATTGGATTTTATTGGGACTAAAAGACTTCTTTAAAAGACACCATTGAGAGAATCAAAGAAGCCACAGCTTGCGAAAATTAACAAAACACTTATATGACAAATAACTTTTATCAAATGTACGAAGAACTCTTAAAACTCAGTGGTAAGAAAACCACACAATTAAAACACAAGTATCTGAACACTTCAAAGAAGAAAACAAACTTATGGTTACCAGGAGGGAAAGGGATAAATTGGGAGATTGGGAGTGACATATACACACTACAATATATAAAATAGATAACTAATTAGGACCTACTGTATAGCACAGGGAACTCTACTCAATACTCTGTAATGACCTATACAGGAAAATAATCTAAAAAAGAGTGGATATATGTATAATTGATTCACTTTGCTGTACACCTGAAACTAATACAACATGGTAAATCAACTATACTCCAAAAATTAAACAAAAAAGATATGCAGATGGAAAAAAGACATGCGATGTCATTGCATTAGATAAATAAAAATTAAGACAATACACCTATTAGCCACAATACATCTTCTAGAGTGGCTAAAACAACCAACCAACCAACAGCAGCAAAAAACCAAGTGCTAGTTAAAATGCAGAGCAATAGCTGGGAATGCCAACTGGTACAGCCACCATAGGAGACAGCTTGGCAGGCTCTTAAAAAGTCATACAGTTTTACCATATAATTCAGCTTTCATGCTCCTAGTTATTTACCCAATTGATTTGAAAACTAATGTTTACACAAAAATCTGCCTGCAAATGTTAACAACTTTATTCATAATTGCCTCAAACTGGAAGCAACCAAGATGTCTTTCAATAGGTAAATGAACAAACAACCCACTGTATACATGTACTAGTTTACTCAAAAGATATGATTAAGACACAGAAAGACAGGAAGGAACATTAAGTACATTTTTAAATGGCTAAATGAAAGCAGCCAGCATGAAAAGGTGACTTGATTTAATTCCAATTAAGTATTACTCTGGAAAAGGCAAAACTATAGAGTAAAATAGTCAGTTTCCAGGGGTTTGGGGTAGGGGAGGGGGATGAATAAATAAAGTGCAGGTCATCTTTAGAAGAATAGAATTATTCTGTATGGTACCATAATGGTGGATACAAGACAGTACACATTTGCCAAAACCCGTAGAACTTTATAGCACTAGGAGTGAAACTTAATGCATACAAATCACAAAATATTTAAGAATGTGAGGGAGGGTATCTCAGCAGCAATGCTGACAAATGGAAGAGAATCTGTTGAAGGGGATGACAAAGAAAGGTGCTAATCTAAGTAACTGTGAATGAGTGAAGTCTGCAATATTAAAGCAAAAGGAACTGCGTAAAAGCACTGTACTTTAGTTGATCAAGTTGTTACCCACACGGGTAGGCGTAATAATTCTAACACTATTACACATGTATACTGGAATGGAACAACAAAGTAAATGGATGACGGATGGTAGGAGCCAGGCTCCCCATTTCTGAAGTGGGGAGAAGTGGCTAGAATGATCTGTGAGGTAATAAAGTGGGAGACATGAGTATGAACTTGGGTTGAATACAGAGACAGATATAAATATTTACAGTTATTTATAGATAGGCCCATGCACCTGAATTAGTCTAAGCATGTATATTTTTTTGCTCTGTCAGCAGAGGACCTGAACGAAATGGTAGCCAGTGCAACAAATTAGGCCTTCTTGAAGAAAAATCTGATTCTAAATCTGTGGCAGGAAATATGCAAAATGAGCCCAGAACACGTTGTAGTGGCAGAAAGTCAGAATATACTCAAAACAAAACAAGAGCAAAACCCTCACTGGTGGAGGTATGTCATAGGAGCCCTAGAGCAACTGAAAGCACACCCAATGGCCAAAGTTCTAATAATTTGAGCAATAAAGTAGTATTAAATTACAACCCAAAATATGAAATAAATATCCATATTGATAAAAAAAATAAGTAAGTGGGGGAGAAGTGACAAACATCCCAAGCAGAAGAATTTCAAATACTTTATGTAGATAATCTGCCTTTAAGGAGCTATGCCTGGTGACTTGTTTCTGAATAGTATGAAAAGGAGAGGAGTGCAGGGGAGACTAACTTTACAGTCAGAAACCCAACCAACACAGTATCAGGTTGTGTAGGCCAACAACAATGGCCATAAATCATTTTGATAGTATATTCCCTTGACAGGAGGTGATGAAAATAGCAAGTTACCTCTGGGATCTTTCACTTAGTCACCAACTACGCAGGTCTTATCTTGAGGTAAATACATAAATGTTAATAGAAGGGCATTGTACAAAAATTCTAACCAGTACTCATAACTTTAAAGATCAAAAACAAAGTCTCAGGACCCACCACAAGCAATTCCTCCCTTAAGAGACATGACAACTAATGCAATGTGGTGTCCTGGATAGGACCCTGGAACAGGAAAAGGACATTAGGTAAAAACTAAGACAATTAAAATACAATATAAAGTTCAGTTAATAATATAATAATGGTTTATTAAATCATAACGTGTCACGCTATTCACGACGTTAATGGGGAAATGCTGTGGAGTGTATCCTCGATTTTTCTGTAAATAAAACTTTTTTTTTCCCTCCGGTGTAAATAAAACTTTTAATAAAAATTTTTAATCCAATGAAAAGCACCTTAGATAACTCTGAAGTAACAATAGAAGGTAATCTAAGTCAGTAAAGTAATTCAGACAGAGGAAGTCAGAAAGGAAGACAAAGGGATCTAAACAGCTGAATAAAAAGATGCAACGATGTTTAACAGGTGTCTTAATATGAAAGAAGTGGAATATTGAGAAAGGAAATATTTAAAAATATAATGGCCTCAAAATTTTCCAGAATTGCCAAAAGATGCCTCCTCAAATTTAGGAAGGGTAAGGAATATAGAGCAGAATGAATTAAAAACTGGGGCTTCCCTGGTGGCACAGTGGTTAAGAATTTGCCTGCCAATGTGGGGGACACGGATTTGAGCCCTGGTCCGGGAAGATCCCACATGGCGCGGAGCAACTAAGCCCATGCGCCACAACTACTGAGCCTGCACTCTAGAGCCCACGAGCCACAACTACTGAGCCCACACACCACAACTACTGAAGCCCACATGCCTAGAGCCCGTGCTCTGCAACAAGAGAAACCACTGCAATGAGAAGCCCACGCACCACAACAAAGAGTAACCTCCACTTGCCGCAACTAGAGAAAGCCCACGCATAGCAACGGAGACCCAACACAGCCAAAAATAAATAAATTAAATAATTTTTTTAAAAAAGAATGAATTAAAACAACCTATATATAAGGTACATTGTAAAGCCAATGTGGACTATCACAACAAAAAAATTAGCTATCAATACTTGACAACTCAAACACACAAAGATATAACAAGATTGACAATAGATTTTAACAAGAAGAGTAATGGGAAGTGAGTGAAATACTTAATGTGCTTAAGTGTTATCTCAAGCATTACAAAAACAAAAATACTGAGAATTTACCACTAATAAAATCTCACTAAAGGAACTTATATAGCATGCAGTTTAAGAAGGACATAAAACATGCAATGAAAGTATGACATAAGGAGGAATGGGTAGCAACATTGGCAGATATATGGGTACATTAAAACAGGTATTAATTATGTAATGGTGGAACACACCAAGTTGAAGAATATTAAACCTCAAATAATAACGAGTAACAAGTAAAAGTGAGTGACAAATCTGTAACTTGTGATTGTAACTCATTCCTCCCTAGGTTATTTTTTACATTTATATATAGCATGGTGTTAGTACTTTGCATGTCTATACTCTCTTCATATGAGAACTCAGTAAAATCAAAGATTTTTTACCCTAGATATATATAAACACATTTTTTGAAGTACAACTGAGCTACATATTAGAAACACATCAGAAAACAAGACAAACAAACAAAACATAAACCTAAGGGCACTGAAATACTACGAAAGTGAAAGCATGGAAAATACTAGATAAACACTAACCCAAACTAAACTGGTATAGTAAAGATGTTAACAGAAAAAGCCCTTAGGGCAACAATTACTAAATTTTCTTTGCCAATATACAATGATGAAAATTTCAAAACATGCGTGCGCCAATTTTTTAAGAAAGTCATTGGAAGAAAAACATTGACTATCTTTTGGAAACATGAATATGCAAAGAAAAGCATTTTAAGCTGGGAGAAAGCCTAACAAAGATATATAATACGCTAAAGAGAGGAAAAGGAAGAATTTGTGCAGAGACCAGCAAACAGTATCGTTTAATCCACAGTAAAAAGTACAGGGATGTGAATAATAGGAGGGAAAAAAAAATTTTTAAATAGATCAAGGGATAGGAATAGATGGCCTTGAATACAAAGTTCATAAAGCAGAGGAGTAACATTGAGGTGCAGTTTTCTGGACGATTTTAGAGAAGTTAGCACATTGAGTTAGAGAGACCAGAGAAGGGTCAAATGGAAGCAAGAAAGCAGGAGAAATGAGCTATAGGACCTACAACAGGAATCAGAGAGGATAGTGCTGATGGAAACAAAATTTATTTGGAAAGCAAGGAGGTAGAGAGGGTGGGAACAAAGATTTTGGAGCCTGGTGACTAGAAATTGGTGATATTAGAAAAATTCAAAGGTAAAAAGAGCAGGCTTGGAAGTTAGTGAGTTTAATTTGGGCATTGCAAGTAGACCTCAAAATTAACCAGGCAAAAACAATCCTCAGATAGGTGGATTAAAGGACCAGAGTTAAGCAGATGGTTTAAAATCAAAGGAAAAGCGAAAGCAGACACAAGTACATTTTTAGTATGTCTCCCAAAAGGGGAAACATAGGTTACACGGAATGCATTTTGGAGTGAGTTTTAACTGCAGATGTTCTTGTTTCAACCCAGCATGCTTCTCTGCTCAGCAGAAGAACCTGGCAAGTGTTAGCACGGTTTATTTTTCTGTATTCGATTCTACAGTATTTGTGGCCCATAATGGGTAAAAGAATCCCTTCTTTATAAAAAGAATTTCTTCTGGACTCTAAAGCAAAATTGCCCAATATTTTAGATATTAAGGAAAAGTATTGCCAATTTGTTTTGTCTCCATAATTCAGTTATGGAGCTACAAAAAAGAAATGGTAGGTTGTTTACATAAATATACAGAATTTGAGAAAAATATTAAAAGAAAATGCAAAAACAAAGAGCTTTGCAGCTTAAAAGGTTCATCAAAAGTCCCATGTGAACTTGGATCAATTTATGTTTTGAGATGAAAACAATCATATAGAAAAAAACTCAAGAATAATTTATATAGTGTGTGTCAGTAAATTGGATGGATGACTAAGTATTTTATTTACATTTTAAACTATAATTCACATTTAATTGCATGGAGAAACAAGGACCTTATAGTGAGAAAGGTAATTCAGGCTTACCCACTTTGAACTAATTTACTGAATTCAGCCTATAACTTCTATATGGAAATGATGTATTTTATAGATTAACAGAACATCTGGGTTAGGGTAATGGATATAAAACTCATCTAGCCCTATATTTATTTTCCTCTTACAAAATATCACTGTTTTTACACTTTAATTTGTATTAAAGTTTTCACCTTGTCTTTTCCCATTCCTTTCAAACTTAAGATCTGAACTGTATTAAAAACAAATTTTTCTACAAAAGTGAGTTTGTTTTGGTTTTCTTGATTTTTGTGATTTTTTTATTCTTTCTTTTTTTTTTTGGCCACGTGGGAAAGTAAGCAGAGTGGTCTGGAATGGCCATGATGCTCTTCTGAGTTATATTAATATCACTCTTTTCCTCATGCTAGATGAGGACTTAGTCCTCTTCATAGTCTATCTAAAAGGCTGGAGACATACAAAAAATAAACCTAACAAAATGCTGAATATAGTGAAGAAGTGATTTTGAGAATCCCTTTGGATATGGATCTGTACCTGAAGCCAAATTATTTCTGAACTATAAATTTTTCCATAAACATGCTAAAATGGAAAAATTTAAGAAGATTTACAGTTTTTACAAGCCATTGCTTCAGCTGTATGTCTATGTATGCTTAACCCACCATAATACTGAATATAGTCATAGTATATGTTAAAAAATTCAGAATGAACCTTTTAAGATAAAAATCCTCTTGATATATTCTTGGATCCATCACTGAGTCTCAGTTGTCTCACACGTATAGTCAAGATAGAAGTCCCAGTATTGCCCCTACAGGGAGAATTCTATTAAGATTAAAAAAAGGAAGCATTTTAAAATCCTTTCTTTTATCCCTTTATTTTTTTCATTTCACATTTACTGAAGCACATACAAGTATAGGACACATTAAGTCAAGACATGATCATTTCCCTTAAAACACAAAATTATTTGAGTATAAGGGAGTATAATGAAATGAAAGCAATGTAGGGATGTGTAGGAACGTCCAACACAATAAAAGTAATGTAGAGATGAAATTGAGACACATAAACACCAGGTAATATGCATGGGGTATCTTAACCAGCCTGGGGGCTTTTGGCATACTAAATGATGAGATGAAGAATGCAGAGAAGAGGGCATGTTACTGGCTAATATTTACATGTTAATATTAGCTAATAACATGTAAATATTATCACTAATCATTTTCTTGCAGACTTGGCACATATCTTCTCAAAATCCTCCAGAACTCTATGTAGTGTAGTAACAATATTCCCTTTTACCGATGAATTAAAACTTAGTTTGAGTGCCCATTATAACTTAAACCTATGTATAGGCATAAATGTTTCTCACAGGGAGAAACATTCTCTTTGCCCAACTGTAACTGCCAGCATATGTATCTTCCAACTCTATAGCAAATACTGAATTAGAAATTTCAAAACCAAGAAATTTGAGACACAGCAAACATGCCTTCATCATCTATTCCTTGTTTGAGAAATGGTGGATGATACACTTGCTGAAATGGTGGTCTTAACTGAATTTGGGAGTAAATATGAATGATTTTCTATGCGTCTTTTAGTGTTTTGAATTTTAGTCACTCAGAAAATGTATGATGAAGTTAGCTCATTTCCTCAAAAGGTTTAAGATTCCCAATACATTAGTAAACATTCATTCAACAAACATTAAATGAAGCGCACTATATAGCAGGCACCATGCTCCAAGTTGCAAGCTAAAGCTTGAAAGAAGTGTTGTTTTTACCCAGATAATGATTACTTAATTGACTGGTAATTCAGTGTGATAAATGTTATGATACTTTGGGAAGTAGGAGGCAGGCAAACCTGAGTATAAATGCGTATTCTGTTAATATAAAAATCAAGTGAAGTAATAAAATGAGCCATGGAATAGAATGCTTGGCAAGTCTAATGACCATTCTACAAATTTACGATAAAATTTAGAAGTCAAACTTTGTTAAAAATTCAAGGCATAGTTACTACCATATGTATCTTCAACTGGTAATAACTGGTAGCGCTTCTACCAGTTCTTTAAAAGATAGTTCCAGAGAAAATGTCTTAGAAAAGCAGAAGAAAATAGTGTCTTAGAGGTAGGTATAAGAAAACTTCAGACCACCTGCCTTGCCTAACATTCTGAGCTGTGCTCCTGAGAGAAGCAGCAGCTTTTTTAAAGTTGATCATTAAAAGGACCATAGAACTTTCTAAAATCGCAAAGCAATGAAATACTAGGCATATAAAGTATGTGTGGAATTAGTGATTGGTCAATTCATCCTAAGGAAAAAAAGCACCTAAGACTGAAGTTCATTTTAAGACAGCCAAAAAATATTGGTAAAGTGATTAAAAACTATAACAATTATGGAAAATAAAAGGAGAGAAATCGTTTTTAAAGTGTTAACAATTTCCTATTTATCAGGCACAACTTCATGCCACACTAAATAAGTCCTCTATTTAAAAGAAATTAAATGAATATCTGCATCGGCAGGTGGACTCTCAACCACTGCGCCACCAGGGAAGCCCCCCATTTTCTGTTTTGGTGCTCCAATGTCTTTTTGAAGCACAATCCACTCAAACAGTAAGCCAACAGTTAACCTTTAGAAAATTGAAAATTGCCTTTATAAACCCTGTTACCCTTCTCTCCACAATTACTTATTTCAGTTATCTACAAGTTATGAGAAGGCAGATATGTATATACACATATTATACAGATGTAGAACATCTACCTCTTTTATACTATTTAGGTCTTCTAGACTCCTTATTATGAACCTAATTTTAAGGCAGTTATGGTAGCCATTAATGCTCTTTATTGAACTTTGACTCTCTACCTGTCAGGCTAATAGTAAGATCGTACTTTCTTGTCCTAGGGTTGGGTGGAACAAATATCTAGTACTCGGCAGTGAGAAGTTGAAGTGATAGCCTGACCCCTTGTGGCAGCAGAAACAGCAAGCACTTGCATAAGCCCAGGACCTCTTGTTGGACACTTTAGGCTGAGAGAAATTGAATGAGTTAGATTAGTGGTTCCATATCATGCAAGTGTGAAAACAGTAACATATCATTACATATGTTAATTATATCAAGACTGGCATCTGTTGGGGTGAACATATTAGAGTTTTAGGGAGTATAACAGATTTGCATCAGTCACTGCCATTGAAGATGAAGGCAATTAGTTGTATAATTTTGAGCCATTTGAGTTTAACTTTGTGTACTGTATCTTCCAACACAGGTATTAAATATGATGACTAAAAAGTGAATACATAAGTCCCTCAGGCTAATAGTAAGATCGTACTTTCTTGTCCTAGGGTTGGGTGGAACAAATATCTAGTACTCGGCAGTGAGAAGTTGAAGTGATAGCCTGACCCCTTGTGGCAGCAGAAACAGCAAGCACTTGCATAACCCCAGGACCTCTTGTTGGACACTTTAGGCTGAGAGAAATTGAATGAGTTAGATTAGTGGTTCCATATCATGCATGGGTACCTAGGCTAACTTTGTTGGACTTACGAACAAACTGGACTTACAAACGTGCTCTCAGAACAAAATTCTTTTGTATGTAGGGGACTTATGTATTCACTTTTTAGTCATCATATTTAATACCTGTGTTGGAAGATACAGTACACAAAGTTAAACTCAAATGGCTCAAAATTATACAACTAATTGCCTTCATCTTCAATGGCAGTGACTGATGCAAATCTGTTATACTCCCTAAAACTCTAATATGTTCACCCCAACAGATGCCAGTCTTGATATAATTAACATATGTAATGATATGTTACTGTTTTCACACTTGCATGATATGGAACCACTAATCTAACTCATTCAATTTCTCTCAGCCTAAAGTGTCCAACAAGAGGTCCTGGGCTTATGCAAGTGCTTGCTGTTTCTGCTGCCACAAGGGGTCAGGCTAACAGATTTGCATCAGTCACTGCCATTGAAGATGAAGGCAATTAGTTGTATAATTTTGAGCCATTTGAGTTTAACTTTGTGTACTGTATCTTCCAACACAGGTATTAAATATGATGACTAAAAAGTGAATACATAAGTCCCCTACATACAAAAGAATTTTGTTCTGAGAGCACGTTTGTAAGTCCAGTTTGTTCGTAAGTCCAACAAAGTTAGCCTAGGTACCCAACTAACACAATTGTCTGTTTAGTACTGTACTGTAATAGGTTTATAATATTGATACTTTTCACGCAAATAATACATTAAAAAAACAAATAAAACATTTAATCTTGCAGTACAGTACCTTGAAAAGTACAGTAGTACCAGCTACATCACTGTTGCTTTTACGCTTGCTTCCAGACATCCTGGGCTTGAAATAAAGATATTCTACTCTATACAGTACTGTACAGTAAAGTACACAAGAGCCCAACCACCTGTAGAGGATGCACTCATGTGACAATGTACGCCAGACATGTGAACTAACTTACGTGATTAGACATAGAAACGCATGTTCACACCTTTGAAAGTTCGCAACTTGAAGGTTTGTATGTAGGAGACTTACTGTAGCTGCAAGGCAGGCAGTTAATGCATCGGATCTTGGTCAACTTGACTGAAATGTTATTAGAAAAGGAAAATACTAATTATATATTTATTTCTGATTAAATGCTGAATCCTAAAAAAAAATCTCAGCTGTTCTCACTTGATATTTCTAAAATACCCTCTCATCCACTGGCCCACCATTCATTTTTTTATATGTCACTTTCTCTGCATGAATAGGGTATTCTGTGCTCTGCTTGTTTTATGTATCTATTTCTAATCACCACAGATAAAGTTTAAACACTTACTAGGGGAAATTATATATTTAACAGGTTTCCTATGTCTACTTAGTCTTACTTATTTACTGAGAATCTAACTGGAAACATGAGAGCTCAATAAAGATTATTCACAATATAAAAGATGTCAACATAATTTCAACATGTAATGTACCGTAACTTTAGTAAACCACTGTAACTTCAGTAAACTGATTAAATAAGGATGCAAACTTATGCCAAACACTAGAAAGATAAAGAATCCACCGTGAACATAAAATAGAATGCAACGTTTAAATGGTACCCAATAATTCTAGAGGAGTAATAAAATATTTTATTCTTTATTGTAACCAGAGAAAATTAGAAACAAGGTTAGCAGGAAATAAGTCAGGCATATTTAATGTCTTTTTGAAATGTTTTGTAAATATTTAATACTCAGATTTAAATAAACCTTGTCGAATTCAGACAATTTTTAAAATGAAAGAACTTAGACTCTATTGAGCTGTATGCACTTAAGTTCTCCATTACTGCTAATTACCAAGATTTAAACACTCTAAGTCTATTTGCCACTCAATGGGTCCCTGTAAGTCCCATTAACAGTAATGGGAATTCTATGGGTACTGAGAAAAGAGAAATACCTCTTCATGTACATAGGTTTCTCCTTTACAGTTAGCCTCTGCCTTCTACCCAATTTCTTAAGTTTGATGTGTTAATTCCTTCAGTGGAAATGATTGGATTGTGATGGAAATCAGACATAGCGTCATTACATAAGTCAAAGTACTAGATACTGCAGCAACATCACAGATACTGGCATATACACCAGAACAAAGTTCACTGTCATGCAACAAGGAAGCACAAAATATCAGTCAAGAAGTGGAATTTTGGGTAAGCAGAGGTAGTTGATGTGTAAGCACTTAACAGGGTAAAGTAAGAGAAGAGCTTCTTTCTTGGTAATGAAACCCAAAGTCCAGATCAAGAAAGACAAAGCTCTTATCACCTGAAAGCTTTAGAATTGATATATAAAAAAATAAGGTGGGTTCAACTTAGTTCTTTGAAGATACTCTGAACAACTGCATCAATGTTCAAAGGCTACCAAAGCATTTGCAACACTGAAGACTAAACATTTAGATTCACAAATGTTTTCAGTCAGAGTAAAATTGTTAATCTAGCAATGATTCTGCTGATCCCAAAGATAAACAAAAGGTACTCTTATGTTTTCATTTTTACAGCCATTCCTTTCATACATTAACATATGAATGACATATCAGAGCTTATTTAAACTGCATTTGTTCAAGCATGTATATGATTTGCCTCTATGGTTCCTGAACTATAACCAGAGATAAATCCATTTTCTTAAATTGATACTAAAATTGAGTTTCTCAAATTAGGAACTCGAGCACTCACCAAGTTAATATTGAATTTGGTTTGGGAGTGAGGGCACGCCACTCTCAAATATTTACCAGGACACGAAGCAGAGTGTTAAGGAAGCTTGCTGGAAACATTACTCTCTACTTCAAAAAATCATGATGTGTTTGATACAGGTGTGGATCATGGAGTTATTGTTTCTCATGATTTAGAAATAGAAGCCCAGGTGGGAAGGAATGAGAATTCTTTCTGGATAATTCTACATGCTAGTTAGAATGTAAACTTTAAAAAAGAAATTAATGTGTCATCCCTGCTAAGCCTTAACAGGAAAAAAGGAGAAAATGACACCTTAGTCATGGTCCATAGTGAACAGTTGAGTAAATCCTCTTGATGGATGCTATGAGCGGAGAAAACCTCATTTTCCGGTAGAACCTTAAAAAGGGCTTGAGGGCTTCCCTGGTGGCGCAGTGGTTGAGAATCTGCCTGCTAATGCAGGGGACATGGGTTCGAGCCCTGGTCTGGGAGGATCCTACATGCCGCGGAGCAACTAGGCCCGTGAGCCACAACTACTGAGCCTGCGCGTCTGGAGCCTGTGCTCTGCAACAAGAGGGGCCGCGATAGTGAGAGGCCCACACACTGCGATGAAGAGTGGCCCCCACTTGCCACAACTAGAGAAAGCCCTCGCACAGAAACGAAGACCCAACACAGCAAAAATAAATTAATTTTAAAAAGGGCTTGATTTTTTCTTAAAGTTTTGTTTTAGTTTTTAAACTTATTCATCTGTGCACAGCAAGTAGACTATATTTACATTTCTTTAGGAAAAAGTTTTTCCTTTACTTGTACCTTAATGTGTTCAAAGTTAAACATTTTAATATAATGAATGGAAGCTTAGTTGTTTGTGTAGTATAAATATGAGATATGTATACTTTGTGTTTAAAGCAGAAAGTGTTTACCAACCTACTTTTCATTAAAAATTGAGCAAATAAACTTTGTTTTGTCCTCCCCTTTTGCTTGGTTAATAAAGAACGTTAATGAACATTAACAAACAAATATAACACTAATGAACAAATATAACATTAAAAGAAATTCATAATTCTATTTTGGATTTGGAAGCTCTAAGTAACGGTCTTAATGACTTATTTCAACAATATGTAAGCTTAGAAAAATTGTGATTTGTGAAAGATTTGATTTGCAAAACATCTTCAAATAGGTACACGTGTACTCACACATAACACAGATGGAGCCTAAATTCACATACTCTTCCACATCTGTATTGATCCTGGTCAACTGCTTAAAAATAGGAGTAGTCTTTCTGAAAATGCTAGAGCCAGACATACAATCATGAAAAAATTACTGTGGAACCTCAGGTTGGGTGAGGGGCGGGGAGGGGGAGGATCAATTTTACTTTGAGATGGTTGGAGCAGGTATATTTAAGAGTGGAAAAGGGAAAAACTTCCAAGGAGAAATGGTATTCGGTTGGGTAGACATGAGAGGAGAGAGCTTTTAAGGAAAAGGAAACTTGAGGCAGGTATAAATATGAAATAAGCAGTCATGGATTAGCAGAAAAGGGAGAAGTTCAGTATGAGTTTAGAATGGGTCAGAGACAGAAGGTATTAAGGGATGAAATTAAATATGTAGACTGCAAGCCAGTTCTGAAGGACCTGATACACTACACTAACGAGATTCAGAGCCACTCTGATTCTAACAACATGAAGAGGCAGCGTTAAATTGTTCTATCACCTGTTAGACTTTCCTTCCTCTCACCTCAAACTGGTTTCCCGCGAGTCCATGAAGCCTGAGGATTTAATCTCTAGAGCCATACAGATGTTAATTCGAAAGCTGATTTCAACTTTTGGCTGTGTGACATGGGTAATGTAAGCCCCTTCAAATTTCAGATTTCTCATCGCACCTACCAAGAAGGACGGCTTTGAGATTAAACTTCTAGCACTTAGAGTTTGTCAGCCTAGCCTGCCACATTGGTGTACAATTAATTCTAGTAGTTTATAAATATTACCATGTCTTAATTAACATTTCCTTACTGTAGATTTTGTATCATTTAACATATTGATAGATGTGATTTTTTTTGTTTGGTTTTGAGCAGAATGCTCACAGAATGAATTGAAAGCCAGGTTTATACTATTTGAGGTAGACCTGGGGACTGCATATACCTATGCTTTTGTCTTCTATGATATTCGAAGAGAATGTATATCATCACTGACTCTAATGGCTTTGGGTTATTGACCTTGCAGATGAGAAACCATCTTATGCCATCAATTCTGCTTGTACACCTGGAAAAGAAAGTGGACCTGAGACTATTTTTTAGCATGACAGAAAAGGTTTCTTCTCAACTCCTGAATTATCTGTAACATATTCTAGACTTAAACATATAGCTAGCCATATACATTTGCCCCTTGCTATTCAAGGGGGATTGGTTTCAAGACCTTCATGAATACCAAAAATCCATGGATGCCCCAGTCCCTTTTATAAAATACAATGTAGAATTTGCATATAACCTACATACATGATTTATACTTTAAATCTCTAGATTACTTACAATAACTAATAAAACGTAGATGCTATGTGAATAGTTAGCAGCGTGGCAAACTCAAATAATGCTTTTTGAAATTTCCTGGATTGTTTGAACATTTTCGATCCATAGTCGGTTGATTTTGCAGATGTGGAAATTGCAGATACACAGGGCCAACTGTATTTGCCAAATTCAATTATTCTTCAGACTCTCATCTATAGATCTAGTGACTTTCTCCTTTTAGCACATCCAATATATTCAGAAAATGTTTTTAATCAGCTTTTGCTAGATGTTTCACCCAGGTCAAGGCTTTTCATTCTTTCAAACATAATTATTAGAATTGTTTCTAGGGCAGGCCTGTGCTATGTCAGAGGGGAGGGGCCTTAGGAGTAGAAGATTTTGCTTCCATTTTAGAGCTTTAAAAGAGTTAAATAAATTCTTCTCCATATATTCTTCTTCATAAAAGCCTGAGCCATTAAAACAATCTCCACTAAATTATCAGAAAAGATATGTTAAGAGTCATGTTCAGTAGTCAGACCTCCTAGGAATCACAGCTTATTATCTGGACACTCTTGGACAACTGTCTTACCTACCCTTTGCCGTGGTTTTACCATATGTACATAGTAGATATAAATAGTGACTGAATTCTTGCGAGGATTACATGAACTGCAGTGAATGTTAGCAATGATCATTATTAGTATAGGTAAAATGACAAATTGATAGAAATAATGGTCCTTACCAATTAGAAGGTAAGCCAGGTTGAAGTCATGCACAGAAGATAAAGGGCAGTGTCTAGATCTGTAAGCCTCTTCCCACCCTGTTTTAAAATAATCTGTCCACTAAACTTTAACAACCACTGTTCTTAAGATGTTGAAGATCCTATAGGGCAGAGGTTAAGAGAGGGAAGGAATAACATGAGACAATTATGCCTAAGAATGTATGCTCTGTAATTTTACATGTTGCGTCATGTAACCCACAGTGATCCTAGAAGATGATTTCATCATTCAGATGAGGAAACTGAAATTTATGGACTTTGCTAGTCACACACAATTCAAAGTTTCAGGATCGGAAAGGATTTTTAAAAGGTCTGTTTTAATGGTGTTAGGTAGCTTTGATTGACCATGTGATCTCACTTTTCTCAAAATTAAGAATGATAATTGACATCCACAGATTGAAGGAATGCAAGAAGTTGAAAGGTAGCTCAACATTGTTTACAATAATTGTTTTATGCACACCATGCCTGAGAAATGGCAAGAGACGAAAACTATGTCCGAAATAAACTGATGTATGTTTTTAAAAACCTTGCACGGAATTTTAGAATTTTATATCCATATTAGAGAAGCTCCTGGGTAAAAATCCCAATTAGAATAGTGAGAAAATTTCTCTCTAATGCTTATGGTCATGAGTATATATGTAAAGAGTTCAAGATTTTGCATTAGGTAGAAGAACCATTTTAGAATATAAAAGCTCTTATATTTTAAGAAGCAACCTGCTATCCTTCAATGAAACCATGAAGACAGTTGTGAGGACTGATACATGCACATGTGCCAGGTCAGGACACTCAAAGGCCACGTACTCATCAACTTTTGTTGAAGTTAGATAGCTAAGCAGCTTATTTGATTAAAGGCGGTAGTGATTTCTAATAGCCTCATTCAGGAGCACAATTACTACAGCTTCATTTTGCACTGTCTCATTAAGCAAATGTTTAAGATACACTTTGAGTAATATCAGTAAGATTAGAAAATATATTAGATGGCCAACAATTAAGAAAACATGATGCATATGTAAGTACAAACCATTCAAATTGCCAGCACATAGTTAAATGCCAAAGCGTAGAACAGCTAGTCAAAGGTCTTAAAGTGATGGGCCAGAAAATAGTGTCCCAGAAGCCAAAGCACAGAAGAAATAAAGTTTGTTTTATTTTGTTTTTAGAATGGAAGGGAGGGGCAACTACCTGACCAGGTTATGAGACTTATTTCCAAATTAGGATTCTCAAGGAGACAAAAGCAGAGGACAGTTCCTCTCCTGCAAGAAAGTCAGGAAATAGAAGTAACAGAATACATAGCCACAGGGCCTGTAACCTCAGCCTTAATTCACAGTTTGGCATTACAGGGAGAGAAAGGAGAAAGAAAACAGTAAAACTGAGCTGGGGTGAGTGTTAATAGAAAGCTGTGGTGGGGAAGGAGGAACACGTACGTATACATTTATCCTCAGTCTCTGTCAAGCATTTCCGCTCCTCTTCCCCCAGCTTGCCAAGTGTGCTTTCTCATCTCTGCCCACTCCTTTATGAATCAAAATGCATCAGGACTACCATTTCTTAGATGACAGAAGAAAAGGGCTACATGGGGACAATAGCATAAGTGTGGGTCTTAAGTTGCAGAAAAGACCATTTGTATTTCAGAAGCAGAAAGCAGTCTGGTGGACTGGTACCTAAAGATCCAGGGGAGGTCAAGAGAAACACACCCTGGTCATACAGGATTTATAAAGCTGTGTTAAACATATTAGGTTTTATTTTAATGATAATGAAAAAGCCATCAAATCGTTTTAGGCAGGAAGTACCCAAACATAAGGATTCCTCTGGTAGTTGAATTACCTCATCTGGTTGAAAGGAGGGTACATACTTCAGACATCACTTTAAGAGCAGCAGGTTTGTACCCAGCTGGGGAAGAAAAATTCTGTTCCTTTCCCTTTTCACATGGCAGACAGCCCAAAAGTCTGTACTAAAAGATTTGTGTGGGTTTCTGTTTGGGTAGTTACAGAGAACTTCAGGGAAGAGCATTCCCAGAGTTGCCTCAGAGTCATCCCGCTTATTGACTGAACAGAGCTCCCTATGAGATCTAACACCTAGGCTTAGATAAATTGGACAGAGTTTCTTAATTATTAAGGCCACGGTCTCTACATTGCCTTGGTCCACAGGAAACCATGACTTGAGGCATTGCCCTGGAATGTCACAGTGGACATGGCTCTAATTTGGACAATCTACTGCTTTAAGAAACTGGTAATTAAAGACGATTTATTGTTCTAAATTTGAATTTTAAATTCATCAACCCTGTTGCTCTTAAGTTATTCTTAAGTACTTTTTTTTTTTTTGGGCTTAGATAAATTGGACAGAGTTTCTTAATTATTAAGGCCACGGTCTCTACATTGCCTTGGTCCACAGGAAACCATGACTTGAGGCATTGCCCTGGAATGTCACAGTGGACATGGCTCTAATTTGGACAATCTACTGCTTTAAGAAACTGGTAATTAAAGACGATTTATTGTTCTAAATTTGAATTTTAAATTCATCAACCCTGTTGCTCTTAAGTTATTCTTAAGTACTTTGTTTTTTTGTGTGGTACGCGGGCCTCTCACTGTTGTGGCCTCTCCCGTTGCGAGCACAGGCTCCGGACGCGCAGGCTCAGTGGCCATGGCTCACGGGCCCAGCTGCTCCACGGCATGTGGGATCTTCCCGGACCGGGGCACGAACCCGTGTCCTCTGCATTGGCAGGCAGATTCTCAACCACTGCGCCACCAGGGAAGCCCAATTCTTAAGTATTTTTAAACAGATGTCCATTTTAAAATCTCAGTTTAGTAGAAAAGATGACTCTTTCAAGAACTATCAGCCTACAAGGATAGAACCTATTACTAATTTTCTATTTGTCACCCTGTCTAAAGGATTTCTTACATATTCAGTATTCAAAAAGAGAAATTAAACAGTAATATGGAAAATAATCATGTGGTTAACAAAATAATTGAAAAAAAAACTAAGAAAAAAAGACTAAAGTTTCTTTAAGAAGAGAATTTTTAAAAGCTGATTATCAGAATCAGCTGAAGGACTCTGAAGCAATTAAAATGATTAAAACTCAATAGGTCTGAGTAGAAACCAGTGACCTAGCAGGCTGAGAGTAGCTGGAAAGAAAGGGATGATAGAGGAAATAAAATAGGCCATGAGTAGATGGCCATTCATGCTGGAACACTGCAGTATTATAGTACTCTACTTTTGTGTATGTCTTGAATTTTCCATTAAGTTTTTTTTTTTTGTAGGAATAGTCCAAAACGTCTCCTTTCTGATGATCTCACATTTAGAAACTGATGAGTTATATTATGACATAGGATTTAATTATTTTGCATTGGAGCCTGTAAAAAGCCAAGAGAAACTGATTTTTTGTATGTTTAAAAGGAAGAGGATTTCACATGCTTGGACAAGGACGCTTGCGCCGGTTTGGTGGTGACTGTGCAAACAGCACCACCAACCTGCTCTCATGATTCACTCAGAGAGAAGAGGTAATCTATGATTCACAGAGAATTAACTTTTTTTTTCATGTAATTTCAATCCTATGTTCCTTTGTGTACTTAAATCTTAAACACTATAAAAACTTCAGTGTTTTTAGAGCAAATTTGGGATGGATCACACATTCACAGATAATAATTTGTATTAACCAAAAACAGTATTTCATAAGTAACACCATCTTTACAAGTGTTGCTAGTAATTTATACTAGAACTTCCTTTTAGTAACAAAATTAACACAAAAATGAAATGTTTAAGAAGTCTAGTAAATTCCTCACATGAAAAGCCTGTTCCATCTGAATGAGCTGTACTTCTTTCAGTAGTACAAGCCACATTGACATTTGACAATAGGCAGAACCACATCTTATGCTATATGATTATGTAGAATTTATCAGGCAAAAACATGCCCAAATCCTGACCTGCTCCACAGAGAAAATAATCACATGTACGTTTCCATCGCCATGAGTTTTCCCCATTTCTTTGTACCACACTAACCAGTAAACATTCACCATTTAATGTGCACATTTCTCCCTTACCTCTCTTGCAAAACGTGAAAGCTCACCCCTACTTTTCCTCCCCTCAAGAGGAACCAACTTCAAAGTTACTGAGGCTTGGAAAGTCCCTTTGGACGCTTCTGTTTCCAGTTTCAGTAACCCTCAGGACAGTCACAGTTGGGCTATGGTGAAACCTCCTCCTGTTCCTATGCTACATTTTTAGGTTAGCACTTGAAATTAAATCCATTCTTTCACTTCATTTAATCTACATTACTTGAGCAACTAATTATGCTACAATGGGGTTATTAGTTTCCTATTACTGCCATAACAAACTATCACAAACTTAGCGACTTGAAAAAAACAATTTTACTACCTTACAGTTGGAGGTTAGAAATCCAAAATCAGTCTTGGGGTGTTAAAGCCACGGTGGCAGCAGAGCTGATTCCTTCTGGAGACTCTGAAGAAACAGCGATTTCCTTGCTTTTGTCAGCGTCTAGCGTCTGAGGGCACTCTTTGCCTCATGGCTGGGTCCTGGCTTATACCTCCCTCCTGCTTCTTTCCCCACACCTCCTACTACTAACTTTGCCCTTTCCGCCGCATTCTTATAATAATCACATAGGCCCACCTGAATGATTCACGGTAATTGCCCCATCATTAGATCCTTGATTAATCACATCTGCAAGATTTCTTTTCTGATGTAATATCATACTGATAGGTTCTAGAATTAAGGCATGGACATCTTTGGGAGGTTGGGGGTGCATAATGCAACTTAGCCCAAAAAGTAAAAGGAAGCACACTCAAAACTGATATTGGAGAATAACTTAGGAAAGTCCAATAAGCCTAGTATATAGTTAACACTTACCAGAAAGAAAGAATGCACACACTAACATGGTTGAATTTTTTAAACAATAATTAAGTTATGGATTGGTAGGTTTTTGATGACAACTGGAGAGAGACTGACTTGGTCTGAATTACTCAGAAAATTGCCTTAACTCCTCACTCACCTTTATTGTTCTAACCCTAACTTTCCAGACACAGAAAGGAAGAATCTGCATTCCTTATCTATAGAGATCACGTGCCGGGGCACAGGAACATAAGTCTAAGGTTAGGTGCAGTCTGCGGGGGCTTGGAGCTCAGCTGTAACCTTTTTACCTTGAGGTAAGAAAGCATATATTGATATGAAAAATATGTTCCTTGGTACAGAGTAAGGGACTCTTATTTTTATTTTTACGATCTTATCTTGGACAGTTTTCTAGTTAACTAGTCAGGGCAAATATATTCATCTAAAGGGACCCACCAAAAACTGAGAGGTGATCACAGACTTTCCACATACCTCTGAAATTGCTTTGATATTTGCAAAGAGAAAGATCACATATTGTTTGTTCTATAAATCGATTTGTCCATATCATAGGAATTTTGAAATAGTGAGCCCCTGGGACAATACACTTTCGATTATATTATGAAGCACTTTCACTACAGGCAGCTCAAAAATAGGCTTGCTCAACATCTTTAATTTGAAGAAAAAACGGAGATGACATCCTTACCTCTGTTCTATATATTAGAGGGTGTTTTTCTCTTGTTTTATTTTGTACGATCTACAACAGCTCTGTACTGACTACACAACCTCAGTGTATTATTTTTAAACTGTTTAAGCCTCCAGAGGTGTTTAAATATAAAACCACCAATTAAAAGCATTTTATTTTCTCACAGAAGTATGCACAGATGGCCTATATTGAATGATGCCAAAATGTTTACAAAAAATATTTCTCCTTTGCTATTAAAGAAACTGCCTTACAGACTCATGTGGCTGGTGAATAAAATTCACTTAGCAAGTAAACCTAGTAGGACCCCATGTGGTCTTCAAGGGACAGACACCTTCCCCCCGCCCCACCCGCCATGTTCTCCACCTGCCTCTTGTTTGTAGAAACACTTGAGCCTCCGAGGCCTTCCCCTAGTTCCAAAGAATAAACTTAATCAGAGAAGTGAGAAAATTCAGAAACAAAGAAAACAGTCAAGCAAGACAAAATAACAATAGTTTAGCCATTAAACAAAGTCAAGGACCTTTAGTTCCTCCTCAAGAGCTATAGATAATATTCTAAGCCATGTTCTTTGAGCTGTTTAGAAGATACTGAAACCCTCTCCAGGTGGATGAAGTTAATTATATTGTGACTATAAGCACGTAGACCCCAGACTGGTTGGAACCAGAAGGTAGATAATACTGACTCCTGATCACCTCACCACTAACCAATTAGAAGAATGACCACAAGCTGATCACACACCCCACAACCCTCCCCGTTTTTAAAAAACCTTTCCCTGAGGGCTTCCCTGGTGGCACAATGGTTGAGAGTCCGTCTGCCGAAAAAGGCGGACACGGGTTTGTGCCCTGGTCCGCGAAGATCCCACATGCCGCGGAGCGTCTGGGCCCGTGAGCCATGGAGGCTGAGCCTGCGCGTCCGGAGCCTGTGCTCCGCAACGGGAGAAGCCACAACAGTGAGAGGCCCGCGTACCAAAAAACAAACAAACAAACAAAAAAACCTTTCCCTGAAATCCATCCAGGAGTTGGTGTTTTTGAGCATCAGGTGCCCGGATTCCGTGTTTGGTACCTTACAATAAATGCTGCATTTTTTTTTATCACAAACCTGTGTCAGTAGATTGGCTTTACTATGCGCCTACAAGTAGATCCAATTTTGATTCGGTAACACAAGTAGTGTTTAATTTTGTACCCCTTTTGTAAGAGGTGTTTTGACTTCCAGCTCAACATCTCTTGGGCCAAGAAACTCACTAGGCTTAGGAAAAAAAAATTTCAATAGCTGTTTCAAGGTGACCCATTTAAATGAACGTACACTTGGTCTCTGAACCCTAGACCTACTTACTGCATTATGTGCAGGGTAAATTTCCTATGCTGGGTGCTTCTCCACGGAGCTTTGGACATCATTTCAAAATCTCTTCAGAACATTTCTATACATGCTTAGGGAAAGCATATTTTTACTTCCTTCTCTACTCTTACTAGAGTGTGAGCTCTTTGAAGATAGGGACTATGTCCTACACCTTTAATTTTCTATTGCAGTGTTTGACATTACAAAAAATTGTTGGCACAGTAAATATTTGTTGAATAAATAAATTAATAAATACAGCACACAATGAATGAGACCTTGCTGAGTTCTTTTGTTTGGTAGGAAGACTCAGGAGGATTTTGTAAGTCTTATTTTTGAGGTGTTTATAGTTTACTTAGGAATAAGAAGAGGGAAACTGGAGAAAAATCTCAAAACACTACATACAATTGAAAAGCAATCATAATATCTGCTCTAAACCTATCATTCTCCAGGCATACATAAGGCTATATCAGAATCACTTGGTAAACATAAATATATATATAAATTTAACTGTGCTTTCTCACTCTGGCTACAGTGCTGAATAACCTGTGAGAGCTTTATAAAGTTAAGTTGCCTGTGTTCCATTCCCAAATTTCAGGAGTGGACAAAATCAGGAGATTTTGCTGTGCATTTAGGATTGAGAACCATTGAGACACTCAGAGCAGAGACCTAGGACAAGCAGAATTGCATCACCTGAAACTTCTCAGACACACACACAATCTCAGACTTTGTCAAAAACCTCCTGAAACAGAATATGCATTTTTAAAAAATTCATTATGTTATCCACACATGCATTAAAGTTCAAGATGCACTGCTCTACATCCTATCAACCTACACAGAAAGGGAAAAAAAGTCTGTTGAGGTAATTAGGAGATGCTCTTGAAGGAGACATTATAGCCTGTGGGCACCTGGGTTCTGGGGTCAAACTACCTGGATTCTAACACTGAAGGTCTGTTAACTTGATCGGGTTACTTATTATTATGTCTAAGCCTAAGTTTACTACACTAAAATGGAGGTAATGATAATACCAAATCCATACAGTTGCATTGTGTCATATACTATTGTTTCGCACAGAGTAAGCCCTCAGTACAGTTAATTATTGCCACTAGGAATGAGTAAACTTGGGCCTGAAAAACAGGTGGAAGGCATTCTTTTCAGGTCATTATCTATCTTGAAGTAAAATAAAATAGCAGTTTTCAACTAGGGTACACAAACTCCTAAACATAATAAATGCATGCCAGATGGAACAGAAGAGCCACCAGTTTTAAGTGGAACATTTTTCAGATTCTCAATATCAACATGCATCCATTTATAATTTATCTAAAATTAAAATTTATCATGCCTGCAACAGTGTCTGAGCTTTGCCATTCTTTTCCTTTCCCCACTTGACTTTCACAAAGTCCTCCTCCCCAATTTACAGACTTAGAACTTAATGTTGCCCTGGGTGAAAAAAACAAAACAACAACAGCAGCCAAAAAAACATTTGTGGCACCAAAAGCACTTTTCATGCATCATCTAGGTGATAAACTATTAATAGCAAGACTCAGTGCCCTCTTCCCCAGCTAGCCATCCAGCTACCCATTTTAGAAGAGCTCAGACTTGAACACACAGATGTCTGCACCTGTGATGAGTATTCAGTTTATTTAAATTAAAAAATGGAATCAGTCTTTTCTGACAGTAAATTTGATTTGGTGATTGGTCTGGCAATGAGGATTAACTTCACCATTTAATGAGAACATTTTTCCATAAATTGAATGAGCTATAGCTAAAGGTAAAAGGTTTTGACAAATATGTTTTAAGCACACACACACACACACACACACACAAAATACACAGTAGTCTTAAAATGGAATTTTTTATGATTATTTAAAAATAGTAAATAAAATTCAGATGTTAGCTTAAAAAGGTATGGGCATTACAGTTTGTCAAAGTTTCTGAAGTTTGCAGATTACTATTGGGTAGGCCAAAAAGTGCCTTAGGTTTTTAAGTAAAAATAAAAGACACATTTTTCATTTTCACCAAGACCTTTATTGAACAACGTATTCACCCTTTTGTTCCACTACCTTCTGCCATTTTTCAGGCAACTTCATAATTTCGTCTTTCCAAAACTGTTTTATCTTTTTGAGCTAAGAACTGTTCCAGGTGCCTTTTACAGTCTTCCAGGGAATTGAAAATTTTTCCATTAAGAGAATTTTGTAAAGACTGAAATAAATTGAATTCCAAAGGTGCAACGTCTGGTGAGTATGGCAGATGAATCAGAACTTCCCAGCCAAGCTTTAACAGTTTTTGTCTGGTCATCAAAGAAACATGCAGTCTTGCGTTATCCTGATGGAAGATTATGCATTTTCTGTTGACTAATTCTGGACGCTTTTCGTCCAGTGCTGCTTTCAGTTGCTCTAATTGGGAGCAGTGCTTGTTGGAATTAATCAGTTGGTTTTCCGGAAGGGGCTCATAATAGAGGACTCCTTCCAATCCTACCTTATACACAACATCACCTTCTTTGGATGAAGACTGGCCTTTGGTGTGGTTGATTTTGGCACATTTCCCTTACCCCATGGTCTCTTCCATTCCACATTATTGTACAGTATCCACTTTTCATCTGTAAACACAATTTGTTTTAAAAACGGAACATTTTCATTAAGTTTAAGTAGAGAATCACATGCGGAAATACGGTCAAGAGGTTTTTTTTGCTTAAATTATGTGGAACCCAAACATCAAAGTGATGAACATAACCAAGCATGGTGCAAATGATTTTCAGTGCTTGATTTGGATATTTTGAGTATGTCGGTTATCTTCTGCATGGTATAACATTGATTATTCTCAAGTAATGTATCGATTTGATAGCTATCAACTTCAACTGGTCTACCCGACCGTGGAGCAAGAAATCTCCAGCAAGAAATCTCCAGCATGAAATTTCGCAAACCACTTTTGATATGTTCGATCAGTCACAGCCAGCACCTACTCCATACACTGCATAAAATTTTTTTTTTTTTTGCATTTCAGTTGCACTTTTACCTTTCTTGAAATAATAAGGCATAATATGCCAAAAATGTTGCTTTTTTCTTTCATCTTCAATATTAAAATGGCTACACAAAATTTCACTAATTTTGATGTCTTCTTTCACATGCATGCTGACATGACAGCTGTCACCTCACCTACAATCTAACAAAATTGTTTTGAGAAGTTAAAGACAACTACGTGCTTCTAGAACCATCTTACAGAAAAAAACAAATGAACCTTTTGGCCAACCCAATATCTGAAGTGATGTTAGCTCAAGCCTTGATAGGCAGATTTATCTCCCAGCCTTGTACTATTTATGATGTTCTATACGGCACTGGAAGCTCCAGAGAAGAAAACACCAAATAGACGTCTCAAATGCTTATCTGGGCTTAATAAAAGAAGAAAGTAAAACAGAATGTGGTGCATGCTCTTACCTCAAGTCTCTTATTGGTACTCCAATACATTTATAATATCAGATTCCAACAATAAAATAACATCTTAAGGAAAAGAGCTTAGATGCATGCAGAAAGTATGGACTTCTATACTCACAGATCTATGCTTAAGTTTTTAGTGGTGAAAAAATTAAAAATCCACAAATACAATGATATCATAAATAGCAGGGAATCACTGACCTGGAAACTATAAAATGGAGGAACTAGCGGGATTTTTCATTTTTGTTTTTGGAGTCTTTTGGGGTTTTGTGTGTGTGTGTGTGTGTGTGTGTGTGGTACTGGGTGCGTGTGGTACACGGGCCTCTCACTTTTGTGGCCTCTCCCTCCGGA
>NC_041222.1:52611179-52612361 GCF_002837175.3 Physeter macrocephalus
TGTGTGTGTGTGTGTGTGTGTGTGTGTGTGTGTGTGTGTGTGTGGTACACGGGCCTCTCACTGTTGTGGCCTCTCCCGTTGCAGAGCACAGGCTCCGGACGCACAGGCTCAGCGGGTATGGCTCACGGGCCCAGCCGCTCCGCGGCATGTGGGATCTTCCCGGACCGGGGCATGAACCCATGTCCCCTGCATCGGCAGGCGGATTCTCAACCACTGCACCACCAGGGAAGCCCCTCCTTTTGGTATTTTAAAGTCTTTGGTGCAGAAATATTAGGATATAATGTCATAGTTCAAGAGTGACAAGAAAGAGACCAAATGCAATGAAAATTGCAATGGATACAGCTGAAAAAAAAATCAATTAGCTTTTGATGATTCTCTTTGTTTAATAATTCTCCCATGATGAATGTCATTCATTGTCATTTCCCTTTGCATTATTTAAAGATACAAGTGTGAAAGAAGGGACTTTGGGTTTATTTGATTGTGGTTATGATTCAACAAAAGCTGGTTTGAAGAGGTAGAAAGAAAATAAGACATTTGAAGGCCTACTGAAATGTGGAAGTAATTACTATTTCTTCTTATACAACAAGGTATTTTAAAATTGTATTTGTAGAATATCTTTCCAGGAAAAAATATGTTATGGGCTTTCTGCTTTCATCTAGGACATAGAACATGGGAAATAGTACTGCTTCTAAGTAAACAATGGAAAAAAGCCAAAAACAACAACAACAAAAAACTATTACTTTATCAAGTTCATCAGATCACGGATGTTATAGAGAACAAATTAGCCTGAATTCCAAAAAGAACAAGCATAGAAGGAAGGAATAGCTGCCATATATGAGTCAAAAGAAATAATTTAAAATAATCATTGAATATCAAATATAAGATGGCATGTTGTCTCACTCCTGACTGGATTACTTCAATCCTTGATACTAACAGCCTGTCAGAATAATAGGTATGCCTATTTCCAGGTATAAATACTATTTACCTTAGTCTCTGTTCTTCCATGTATTCAGGTCTGGCATTAAATAAAAAATTAGAAAACATACAAGAAAGGGGAAAAAAAAAAAGAAAATGAAAACAAAGATCTCTTGGGCTTCCCTGGTGGCACAGTGGTTGAGAGTCCACCTGCCATGCAGGGGACGTGGGTTCATGCCCCGGTCCGGGAAGATCCCACATGCCGCG
>NC_041222.1:52612385-52664845 GCF_002837175.3 Physeter macrocephalus
ACAACAGTGAGAGGCCCCCGTACCGCAAAAAAAAAAAAAAAAAAAAAGAAAGGGAAAAAAAAAATCTTTGTCACAACACAAGATAATCTATAGAACTAGCTAGCAATTTAGCTAACAATGCTTCTACTTGAATTTATCAGCAACGAAAAAATATGTGCACTAACAGCTGCTGACTTACATTTTATAATTATTGTTATTATGTTAGATAAATATTTAAGTAGTTGAGAAAACCATGGTAGTAGAACAAAGTCATCCACAGTAACACAAAGCCAATGTGTCTATGTGAAAATATTTCACACTCAAATTAATCTTGCTTCTTCGTGTAAGAAACCCTTTCGGAACTATTAAAAATGAAATTACAATCAACTGGCAATGAGAACTGAGGTTGCATAGAACATAGTTGAAATATAAAGGCAATTCAGATTTTTATATGGATACTAAAGAAGTGTAAGTCAATCTTAGCCTCAACTCTAAAATGAGCATCACTGTGAGACTTAATTTCTGTACATGCAAAGCAGTTAATACAATTTCAGTGAAACCGGGCAGAACCCTGTGGGGCTCCTGGGCACAAAAGCCTTTCTGTGTCCACCATTTTTTTGTTTATAGGAAATAGGTTTCATTCAGCCTCCAGGACCTTACCTGAGTTCCAAAGGGCAGGTTCAAACCCTTGCTAATCAGGGAAGGAAGGGGATGCAGAGACAAGGGAGGAACAGTCAAGAAACAATAGTGCAGCCTTGGGGCAGGGTCCTGGTTCCCCCTCAAGGGATACACATAACAACATCTTTAAGCTGTTTTGCAGATACTAAAACCCCCACCAGGTGAAAGAAGTTAATTAATTGTATTCTGCCTACAAGCATGCAGACTGCAGAAGGTTAGAACCAGAAGGTTGAAGATGCAGACTCCCAATTACCTCACCACCAACCAATCAGAAGAATGTGCACGAGCTGATCACGCCCTCCTCTTTGAACAACTACAACAAAACTCCTCACTACCTCCTCCCAGTCAGGACACACAGCTTTGAGGGCATTAGCCCACTATGGTCCCCTTTGCCTGGCAAAGCAATGAAGCTATTCTTTTCTACTTTACCCAAAACCCTGTCTCTGAGATTCAATTCAGTATCAGTGTATAGTGGCCGAATTTCAGCTTCACCATTTACTTTATATATATTACATTTTTTAATACTGGGCAAAATTCTATGAGGTACACATTGTTATTATATATTATAGATGAGTCCGTTTTACAGATGAGAAACTGAGGTAGAGAAAGGTTATTGCTTAAGTTCACACTGCCAATAAATAGTAGAGGAAAATTTTATCTTGTCTTGTTTTTCCTCAGGTATCTGATTCTGGAACCAGCTATTTTAATCACACATCACACTAGAACATAACAGATACTCATAATTGTAAGCTTTTTATTTCTCTTTTAATTTCTACCAATGTTAAGTAATGTAAATTTTCTGAAGAGGGAACTTTCTAGAAGAAAAGGAAAGTCTCCACAGAGGAAGTGGTAAAGCGCTTGGATCTAAAGGGAAGATGTGATTTGGATAAGCAGAAGAAGAAGTGAAGAGCATTCTAGATAAGGAACAGCATATGGTGATGAAAAGTTTGGAAGAAGGACTAATCTTATCATGCTTCTGAGAGACTGAAGAGGCTGAAATTAGGAAAATTTGTAGGGAGATATAGGAGATAAAGCTGGAGAGATAAGGTAAGCCCAGTGGATAAAAATGCCTTGAAAAGCTAGGCAGAACATGTTAGTTTTGACTTGGAGAAGATAGATTTCTGAGACCAGAGTGACATGTAGTTACTATTAATGGCATAAATTAATGGAAGGTAAACACTGTATTCAGATTTCAATAGTTATTTAACCTTTTTAAAATTTCAATTTCCCTCATCTATAAAAGGGTGAAAATAATACATATCTCAAAGAATTATTTTGCGCATTAAACAAAATAATAAAAAGCACATAATACTTTCAGTGTCTGAAACCCTGAGTGATTTATATGAGGCATCTGCTAAAATTATTATTTTAATAGTAGGAGTAATAGAAGAAAAACAGAGGCAGAAGACAAGGAGGAGGAGATGGAGGAGGAGGAAGGGGAGGTACAACAGCAGCCAGTAGCAGCTGCCATTATCACAGAATCTTATAAAATTTCTCTCCTCTGGTGAGACTTAGGAACTGAGCACTTTTTAAGATGTAAGATCTTACAAGGTTCTTTTGAAACATTTCATCTCTGGGTTACTCTTAGGCAAAATTTAGAAATCCTGCTATCCTGCTCTCAAGATTTCATACTAAATGTGTCTCATACACCTCTCTCTAATTTCCTGTTGACTGGTCCTGCCCCCTTTACATGGCGATCCACTTGAATCTGTCTCTCCTGAGTGAGGCACCAGGCTACAGTCACCTCCATCTACTTGTGTCAGTCCTTGTCCCTCAGAACTTTGTTACATACTTGCTATCAATCTGAATTAAGGCATATGTAGTTGATAAGGGCTTAGTGCAATCTGCCAAGATGTGGATGTAATTTTGGATGGTTTGTAGATGAACACTTTATATTATAATTGTTATTTTCTTCATTTTAAGTATTAGGAAGATACTTTTTTGTTGTTAGCGACATTAAAATTTCTTTTGAAACACATTTACTTATAGTAATCTATTTAGAATAATGAGTCATAACCATCTGAAAGAGAAATCAATGTGTATAAACAGATATAAATAGATGATAGATAGATAGATAGATAGGTAGATAGATAGATAGATAGGAAGGCTCTTCCTCATAACAGAATGCCAAGTAATAAATACATAGGAAATAATGGAGTTTTAAAATCATCAATGGTGGCTACAAGCAGTGGATGGAAGTTTGAGAAAGAACAGGATATTTACACAGTCTCAGAGAATCTCTCTATAAGGTACTTACTAACTATGAAAGGAAAATTTTGATTTTAAAGTAGATAAACCTGTAGACTGTTTCTGGATTTCTTTGTTCCTTTGTTTATTTCTAGTGCAAATAATGCTGCTAGGACCATTATTGGAAATGACTCCTGTTGCACATTTATAAGCATGTTTTAGGATATGTTCCTAGGAGTGAAAATTTTGTATCATGGGTTACACACATCTTTATCCACATGAGAAAATGCCAAATTGTTGCTTAAACTGATTGTCTCAGTCTACATTCCTACCAGCAAGGTGTATAAAACATTTCCTTTGTTACACATCTTCACTAACAATTAGTAATGTTGCCAGATTTTTTAGCTTTATCAATGTGGTGGACATAGAGATATTTATGTTTTCATTTGTATTATCTTATTGCTAGCATCTTTTCATATAGGTACAAGCCATTCATTTGTGAAATTCCTGCTCATGAGTTGGTCTAATTTTTTGTTGGCTTGTCTTTTTCCTTATCATTTTCAAGAGTCTTTATAGGTCATGTTGTTTGTTAGTTATATGTCTTGAATAAAGTTTTGGGTTTCACTTTTTATTCTCTTTTTGGAGAATGGAGGCTTTTTACAAACAGATGTTTCTGATTTTATTGTTATAAAAAATATCAATCTTTTCCTACATGAATTGTAGTTTATTTTGTTTTAGAATCTTTAAAGTCTTGTTTTAGAATCCTACATATCCCAATGATACAGAGATTTTATATTTTATTTTCTTCAGAAAGTTCTGAAGCTTTCTTTCGGGTCTGAGTTTAACCCATCTATACTGGATGATGTGAGGCAGGAAGCTAAAAGATTGAGGAACTGAAAAAATGAATATGTCAAATTTCTGACTGATCCTGTTTTGCACTTCAAATTTTGAATTTGTAGACTGGGAAAAACACTAGTACCTTCTTTTTACTATCATTGTGAGTTAATGCCTAAAAAGGTTAATGCATATAAAGGGATTATAGCAATGCTTGACACAGTAATTTTAACTTTATTATATTGAATTCAGCTTCAGATCTTGAATATAGAGATCAAAAGTTATAACCATCCTAATTTTGTCATTTGGAAAAGTTAGAGATTTATTATTTTAAAGAATGAATACTTCCTACTTTGAAAGAGGGACCATTTTATAATCAAATAGTAAAAAGAATGCTTCCAGTTTATTTGGGCACTTTTTTTCTCTGCTTAAAATGAACCAACAGGGCTTCCCTGGTGGCGCAGTGGCACAGTGGTTGAGAATCTGCCTGCCAATGCAGGGGACACGGGTTCGCGCCCTGGTCTGGGAAGATCCCACGTGCCGCGGAGCAACTGGGCCCGTGAGCCACAACTACTGAGCCTGCGCGTCTGGAGCCTGTGCTCCACAGCAAGAGAGGCCGCTACGGTGAGAGGCCTGCACACCGCGATGAAGAGTGGCCCCCACTCACCGCAACTAGAGAAAGCCCTCGCACAGAAACGAAGACCCAACACAGCCAAAACTAAAATAAATAAATTAATTAATTAAAAAAAAATGAACCAACAATTTTGGCCCAACACAATGCAATCCCCCTAAGAAGCATATCCATGTTGTTTGTTATTATTTAACAAACAAAAATATATGTGGCACATTATTATGCCCCAAGAATAATCTGAGAAATAGATACTAGTCACTTTATATCCATATGACAGGAGAATCCTATTTTTTTAATCACCCCAACTGCTTACAAACACCTTGTTTTATCTGAAAACTCTTAATCATTCTCTCTATTGCAAATATTAGTAAAACTTCTGTGAAGTTTTACTAGACTTATAGACACTAATACAGTTGTTCTAAATTCTGGAAACCACAGCAATCTGTACTGCCTCTTGTATCAAACATGGCTGTTTGCTCATCTAACTGCCACTGGCCCTCGACACACACATATATTCTGATAAATCCATCTCCTGTTACAGAATATGAAAATATGAGATACTTAATCTTGTAATGCTGATTTCCAAATGTGGTCAGTGGCACTTGAGAGAGTCTGCAGGGAGGTTTCTCTGGTGTCTGGTATTAGAAAATCAGATATTCACAGATAAGTCATCCTGTGACCTTGAGGGAATAAACTTGAGAATGAAAGACCATTGACTAAGGAAGGCAGAGCTTCAGGAAGGAATTTTCCCAGATCTTCCATGACATGTGTATCACAAAATTAAACAAACCTGGAAATTTGTACCTCCTTACTTGTCACTGTGTTTGATGATAAACCCCAATTTTTTAAGGCAATTTTGGTCTCATGTCTCTTATCTGTTTTTGTTTTTGTTTTTTTTTTCGGTCACTGTTGTGGCCTCTCCCGTTGCGGAGCACAGACTCCGTACACGCAGGCTCAGCGGCCATGGCTCACGGGCCAAGCTGCTCCACGGCATGTGGGATCTTCCCGGACCGGGGCACGAACCCGTGTCCCCTGCATCGGCAGGCAGACTCTCAACCACTGCGCCACCAGGGAAGCCCTCTTACTTGGTTTTGATACACTACTCTCATACCTCATAGATAGCATTCTAATTTATTGGCATGTACAGTAGACAATGAATAAATGTTTGTTAAGTAAAAGCAATGGAGAATTACTTCCCCTCTCATATCTGGATGTTGCCTGACAAGAATATTGCTACCTACTTCAGGAAATAACAGAAAGGGAAATAAGGCCACAGGCCCTTGTACTGCACAGATTAAAACCACCCTGCACAAGTTTTACGCACTGGGTCTTTCATTTTAAACTATAGGTAAAATCATTAAACTAATTTATTGCAGTTTATGTAGATTGGGCAGCTGTTAAGATTTAGATGGACCAAGTTTTATTTTAGCCAGTAGAATGAATAAAATGCAATAAACTAGAGCCAAATGTCAAATACCCATTTTAGAAATGATCTCTTCCATTAATTGTTTTCCTGTTCTCAATAATTCACTGTTACAGAGCAGAAAGCCCATTGAACTATATGGTTGTAATTAGGCTGTTGCTTTACCATGTTTTATGCTTCAGTATTTCTTATGCCTCCAGTAAAAGAAAAAGAATCTGATAATGGCTTTATATAAAGCTGTCCTTGGATGGAATTTTGTTTTGTTTCAGAAAATTATCTTGTAGTGGAAGTATATACTCTTTGTCCAAAATTTAAAAGTTAAAATAAAATAAAAATGATATTTTTCACCTGTTGATGTATACAGGACATTCTTACATTAAAGGTTTTTGACATTAATCAAAAAACAAACAAACCCTAATCATATTTTTGTAAATCACTATATATATATATATATACATACATATATATAAATGTACCACTGTTATGACTAATCTAATCGGGACCAATCATCTTAAATGTATAACAGATAATACACATAGTTTCAATTTATTTTTTCTTCAGACATTGAGACCACAATGTTTCAAAATTCATTACCTTAAGAATCTTGAATATCATTACAAAATGATATCATTCCATTAAAAGGAGGATTCTCAAAAATCTCATCTCTTGATTTCCATATAAAACAAAACCCATACCTCAGCTACATTCCACTCCTTCTACAAACTTATCTAGTAAAGGAGACATCAGGGGAAGGAGCCTGGGTCTCCCCAGCCATGCCATAGACACACGTGTCTGTGTAGTGGGGTATCATACATTTAAAAGCAGTAACTCTTGTTCATCTTTGGTGGAAACAAAAGCAATTCTGCACATAATTTCTACCATGCACTTGAAGAAAGGAAAACTCTACCTCTTTTCTCTAAATAAATCTAATTTTATGGTTTTTACCTTCACATATTTCACCAACCTTCATATCTATTGCTCTTCTTCCTTACATTCTGTCCATGTAACTCCTCAGGTATTTTATTGTCAGACCTCAAACTGAACATATTTTATTTTTTAAATAAAGTATAGAGTTGCTACAGAATTATCTAAAAGCTATAGTCTTAATAGCTAAATCCTAAGATTACTTTCTCATTGGCCACTACCACTCAATAACTATACTGCATTGCAAGTTAAGAGTAAAAATGCTTAAGATGTATTTAAGTCCGAAAACAAAAAAAACAAAAATACAGGAAAACAAACAAACAAACAAAACACAAAGGTCCCCTTAAGAAAGGTAAGACAAGGCTTCCCTGGTGGCGCAGTGGTTGAGAGTCCGCCTGCCGATGCAGGGGATAAAGGTTCGTGCCCCGGTCCGGGATAATCCCACATGCCTCGGAGTAACTGGGCCCGTGAGCCATGGCCGCTGAGCCTGCGCGTCCGGAGCCTGTGCTCCGCAATGGGTGTGGCCGCAACGGGAGCGGCCACAGCGGTGAGAGGCCCGCTTATCGCAAAAAAAAAAAAACAAACAAAAAAAGAAAGGTAAGACATTCTTTACATTCATGGTGAATATGCCAATGTTCATTCTTCAGCAAAGTGCTGTTTTAGTGTTTAATGCTTCAAAACAATAGCTGGTAATTGTTTCAAATATGCATTTGTCCATAATGAGAGCTTTAAGTTGTATGCTCTAATTATTTTTGTTTTAACTAATGTAAAAATTTAATAACAAAAACCTTAATTAAATAGAGTTGGAAGACCAGAAGAGGGAGCGCTCATGCCCTGAAACAACAGCAGAGCCCAACAGGAAGAAAGACTCCCTTCCTGGCAAGGACTTAGCCCATGAAAAACCATGGACTCTTCATTTACTATAGTCCTTCCAACTTCTTTTTCCTCTCTATAAAAGCTTCTTCTTCTCTTGCCCTGGGGGAACTTGCACTTGGCTCCCCAAGGTTGTAGACCCCAAACTGCAATTTTCTGCTGATCCCAAATAAACTTTTCTTTGCTGGGAAATATCTGGTAGGCTATTTGTTTCATGTCAACACTAAAAAGTGTATTACTTATGTATTGTCAGTCATGTGTACATCCTATGTTTTTATATTGATAAGACTCTTATATCCAGTTATTTAAAAATGTATTTCCAAACGTTTTAAGTAACATTTGTATTGTAATTGTCATGAGATGTATCTGAAGAAAGATAACAAATATATTAGACATATGTAATTAAATCATTTGTCATCATTGTTTAAAGTATTAATATGTGTATTTAACTAATGCTTTTAAAATTCATTCCAGACAAAGTTCGCACGAGATTTTATAAATAGAAGTATATATAGCCTAACTGTTTCTGAACAAGGAAAGTATCAATAGTTTTCCCTCTGAAAAGGAGTTCTATTTGTCATTTGTTATGTCTTATTGATCAGTGTGAATGTCTGGTGCCTTGAGAAAATAACATGACTTAGAATGTAAACCCTTCACAGACTACAAATTCAAAACATTTTTATTGTAATTACATAATTAACTCATAATGTCATACTATAAAAAGATGATAAAATGCTGTATTATATTCAGCACTTCAATCAGATGTACCAGTTTGCTAATTCTAAGTGTTTTGTGTCTGATATACTCACTCATTTGCAACTTTCCCTAACTCCTCATAGAAATTTTGACACTTTATCAGTATAAAGCACTCTCACCAGAGAATGATGAATGTGACAATACGTGTATTTGAACATAACCATAATGCAAACCATTTGACAGCCAGATTTGAACTGTCTTTCTTACTAGATTTTCTCAAGAGTCAACACTGATCTTGGGAGAATTCATATTTCTTTTAGACTTTCTCTGTGTATCTAAGAAAGAATTAGAAGGGACGTTTGGCTGAGCACATACTAAATAAATACAAAATTTAGATGAATTTTAGATAACTTAAAATTCAGGTATTTTTTAAAATGGATAACAGTTATATTAGATCTATCTCACTTTATTTCATTTATTTATTCATTTATTTTTGGCTGTGTTGTGTCTTCATTGCTGCGCGAGGTCTTTGTCTAGTTGCAGCAAGCGGGGGCTACTCTTCGTTGTGGCGTGCGGGCTTCTCATTGCAGTGGCTTCTCTTGTTGCGGAGCACGGGCTCTAGGCACACGTGCTTCAGTAGTTGTGGCTCGTGGGCTCCAGAGCGCATGCTCAGTAGTTGTGGCGCACGGGCTTTGTTGCTCCCTGGCATGTGGGATCTTCCCAGACCAGGGCTCGAACCCGTGTCCCCTGCATTGGCAGGCAGATTCTTAACCTCTGTGCCACCCCGGAAGCCCAAAATTCAGGTAATTTTTAAATCCCTCACCCACACTGAGAAAATAAGGAATTGAATGATATTTGAAGAGTATTTCCTTGGAGAGAGCTGTGCTATGAGCTTCTCCCACTGACTTTCCAGGAATTTAGGGTATAATCTACCAATCCCAAATTAAGAGAGAGTGCCTCTGAGGAGACCATTTAGTGGATTAAGTAACTGTGCTACAATTTGGGGGGAATTTCAACCTTCCCCCTTGAAAAATATAAAGAATGATATAAGTATTCTATCAGAAAGGAGACCAGGCATGGATAGATCTCAGGAAAGAAAAGCTAGAGGTAACACCTGATGCCTAATTGCTGAGGAAGGTTTAAGCAATGAATCTTAGGAACGTTTACTACTTGCATAAAGGCTACTGCTATACAATCTGTAGAGACTGGTGGGGTCTTTGAAGAAACCACAGATATACTGATGAAAAAAAAAAATCAGCTTTAAATACCTACCAGGCCAATATCATTTAACTAAGAACTATACTGATCCCTGTATCTCTTCTCTCTCACACCATGCCCCAAAGCTAAGCATTCTGGCAAGCTGGAGGAGGAGGAATCACACAAGGTTTGAACAGACAAAGGGAAAACAGCTGATGGCTCCATCCTTCCTGATCTACTGGCCTGCAAAGGGCTCAAACTGACAAGAAGGAGAAATCTCAACATTATCCCAGACAAATGACATGAATTGACACTATGTTTTAAAGTTCTTAATTGATTATGGACATTTTTTACCATCATAAAGTTACCAGAAAAGTCAAGAAGCCTGCCTGAGTTTCTCAAGGGGCAGGGAAATAACCATGCTGACAGTGATTAAAATAGACACTCACAGACAAAAATAAAGTTGTTTTTGTTTATTTTATGCCATAATCTGTGCTTAAACTTTGGAAGTATTCACAAGGATAAGGCTGCCTTCACAGGGGGCAATGCTTCCTCAATACAGGAGCATTGTTACTGCAAACACACAGTCTTAGCCTTATGTCGTGCACAGTGTTATCTGTCATGGCTTTGACACAAACACTGTGGTGGGTTGGCCTGGATTTCAGGTATATTACACATTTACAAGAACCGTTTCCTCAGAAAAAGGAAGTCGTGGTCTCATAAGTAAGCAAGACACTTGGTTAGTGATGTACAATTTTTGAAAAGACTTGAAAAGGATATGAAATTGCAACATGCCGCAAAACCTACAGGGCTTCTCAGGTGACAGAGAAATTGCTCCAATCGATTTTAACATCCCATTAAGACTAGCCAGCAAACCAGGGGATGTACTGTCTGCAACAATAAAGCATTCCTCTGGAGACTCAGCCTTGGTAGAATAAATAAAAAGGGGTAATTCCTTCTATTAATTCAGTTCACTCTGGCCATTGATAGGAATATAGAGTCAGATTCCTGAAAATATCACATATTGGCGAGGGGTGTGAAGTCTACTATAACTAAATAGAAGTTGGAACACAGTATAAAGTATCAGTTTTATTATATCATATAAACTAAGGGCAATCAAAATTTCCTCTTCCAGTAACAAAAAGGAAATATTGAGCAAATGGATGAAAACTATCATTATGATGTTCAAAACAGCTGAGATAAAAGCGTAAGCATTAAATTTGGGGGTAAAAAGAGATGGGTGGGATATGACCTTCTCTAACTTGTGAGGACAGCATTGAATCTCTAGTTCACAAATATGGCCCAGTAACATGCAGAGATGTACGTTGGCATCTTTCAAATAATAATTTTAGTCATGCTAAGTTTGTGTACAAAAGTACTGAAACATGATTAATACTCAGTCAAATGTATGTCATATGTTCTAATCAATTTAAAAGGATTAGAGACGAATATACATGTCTGATCACTACATGTGAGAAGCATTTGTTATGTGCATATTTGGAAGAGAACTTTTTTTCTCACTGATATTTCACATAATAAAATAATTTGAACATTGAACTTAACACAGTTATTGGGAAATGATGTAATGGTTCTACAGAAATACATGCATATATATTTATGGGTAGGAAATGCTAAAGTATTAATAAAATAAAAGAGTTTGGCGTTTACAGTAAAAATACAATGAGCTAAATGATAAAATACTTCAGCATTAGCCCTTACTTGGGAAAGAATTATCTTTTTGCCCTTGTTATGGACTACAGTGATCATTTGTTTCTCTTAATGGATTTAGTTTCCGCCAACACATTTCAAACTGGTTTAAAAATACACATTACATTTTTCTTACTTCCAGTAGCATTTCCCATCTGTCCAGAGGAAGAATTGACAAGACTTCATGTGTTTTATAATGAGAGGTGAGAAAGGAATCCAAGATATTTCCCAGGTTTCTTTTTGGGAAACTGGGTAGATGGTACTATTTACAGGAATGGGAAAGATAAAAGTAGGTTTATGGGAAAATATTTTGAGTTCAATTTTAATATATTAGAAGTTGAGAAGTTAATGTGCTATCAAATAGATATGCTGATTTGATTCTCAGGAATGCGATCCTAAGAGGACATATTGATTTGACAATCACTATATGTAAATAATCCTTGAAGCTGCAAGAGTAGATGAGTTCAACCATGAAAGCTACAGACTGAAAAAAAGAAGAAATGTAAGAAGTTATTGGGCTAATATTAAGTCTTGAGAGGTGATATCTGGCAAAAAGGAAAACAGAAAAGTGTTCAATGTATTAATGGCCTAGTGATGGGTAAGGAAAGTGAGGGAATCCCCATGGGGAATCTACCTGATTAGAGAAATTCCAGTTGAGAAAATCCTGAAAATTGGAGCAGCGAGCCCGTGTGCCTTGAACACCACACAGTGCTTATTCAGTGAACAAACCAACCAACTTGTTATAACAAACCCCACCTCATCTTTACCCTTGAATTCTATGGTTTGTGGTTTTTCGCCAGCAACTTTGAGGACAAATCTGCTTAAATTTTCATCTGTGTTCTGGGAAGGAAGCAAATTAACTTTCCTTTTCCTTTTTTTTTTTTTTTTTTTCTTATTTTCTTTTTTTATTCCAACCACAGACAACTCAGACACCTTTATGAAGTGGCTGATGACTCAGAACACAGAACAGGAAAAATTCAATCCAAAATGAAACAGCAAAACTGATTGCTCTGCTCTTTCTCTTTCTTGAGAGCAAAGTCATAGAAAATTCTAGGGCCCAGGTATAGAAAAAGTAGTAGCAAGTAACAGTGGGTTTTTAAAAAAACAAGTTAGATTATGCATGCTATGACTTGGTGAGGTAGAACTTGATCCCCCAGAATCCTTGAGTCTAAATGAATTATCTATCAGCTGGCTGGCCTGTGAAGAAAGCCATAATTAATGAGAATCATTAAGGATTCACTGAGTTGTGTCAGACAAGCCTCATTTTATTTTATTTCATTTTTAAAAAATTTTTCATAGAGTTTATTAGACTGTAGATTAAAGGAATGATGTAGATGCAACATATCTGTATATCTGTATTTCAGCAAGGTATTTGACCTGAGATTTTTGAAGGTAAGAGATGGAGAATGGGTTGCTGGATAACAGATAATTTAAATGGATTCCTAACTGGTTCAGTAGTGTTAGGTTCTTGAATTAGAGGGCTCAAATAAGTGGAAACAGCAATTATGAAGGCTTTTACATCAAAGATTTGATGAGGCCTGGCTTGTCTGGAAAGTACTGAGTTTCTAATTTAATGTCTCACCACTTCCCTGTCTGTCTTCAGATCTCAACTGAGGCTTGGTTCCAGTTAAATGTGAGTTGCTACCATAAGGGTTAGGATGTGGCGGCTCTTCATTTATATTCAACATTCAAAGGAAGTTAGCTGGTGCGCTGTGAAAAACAACTTTTGTAGGATTGTTGGTTCATACAGGCAAAGACAATTTGGACTAAATGATATTTACTATAACCATTTAATCTTCCTCTCTTCTTCTCACAGTGTGACCTCTGGTGGCTCACCACTGAGGATACTATCGAGAAAAAATTACTGGCAAACTTATGAATGACTAAGGAGTTCTATCATATGGTGACCATAAATGGTGTGAATCTACTTTTGCCAAGATATCCCCTTGGCAAGATATCTTATCTTTGGTGGTACTCACATGGACACAAGTTGCCCATACTAACTATTTGGCTCTTTGATTCTCTACAATAACCCCTCTGGATTCTTTTACCCCTAAGCTTTCCAGAAGAGAAGTATTCAAATAATGTCACTAGATGCCACTATAAACCATCTCAAGCACCTGATCCAGCCAATCCTGGCCAAACCAAGGGCATGAACATACATATTTGTGTGTATAAATGCATAAACACACTTACTGACTTGCAGCATGCAATGTATCTATTCAATCTAATGCTTAAAATAAGCTTTTTTCTAAAGAGTCTTTGAATGCCCAGTACAATTCCTGGGTGTTAACAGAAATAGAAGAAAACAGAAGATGTGTAGAACTGGGGATCTCTAGAACTATATATATATAAACACACATATGTACATATATATTCACTGTATCTTTAAATTTTTCTATAGTGTGAATTTTATATTTTTTACGATTTGTCTATAATAACTGTGTATAAATATAATGGTAAACTTATGTAATTTATAAAAACTGTACATATATTTGAGTACATATTTAACATTTTTAACTGACGGAATGTTTCACCAAAAACATCTGGAGATAGCTCCAAAGGATGAGGGATGAAATGTGCCTCAAAAACTGTGGTTTAGAAGAACTGGGGATATTGAAATTAATTAATGGTTAATATAACGCACGATATTTTAAAAACAAGTGAATGTATGTGTGTTTGTGAGTGTGTGTGTGAGTGAGAGAGTTAATTGGATGGTTGAGGAGAGGGTTGTTCAGAAACATGATGCCAGAATATGTTAATGCTATTTACAGATAACAGGAAAAACTAAACTGAAGCAAAAAGACTTGTATTTGGGGATTCCCTCGTGGCGCAGTGGTTAAGAATCTGTCTGCCAATGCAGGGGACACGTGTTCAAGCCCCGGTCCGGGAAGATCCCACATGCCGCGGAGCAACTAAGCCCGTGTGCCACAACTACTGAACCTGCGAGCCACAACCACTGAGCCCACGCACCACAACTACTGAAGCCCCCACGCCTAGAGCCCATGCTCCGCAACAAGAAGCCACCGCAATGAGAAACCCGCGCACCACAATGAAGAGCAGCCCCCGCTCGCCGCAACTAGAGAAAGCCCATGCGCAGCAACTAAGACCCAACACAGACAAAAATAAATAAATAAAATAATTTATAAAAAAAAAGACATATTTGGTTTTATGACATAGTAGTACATAAGAACTATTTTACTTTAAAATTGAATTTCAATATGCAAAATGACTATCATGTATTATCTAAACTGATAGAATTTATTAGCTTTTATTTGACGGCAGCCTCAGACCTCATCATGCATGTTCATTCAACTACTGCCGTGGGCCACAGTGTCAACAAATAAAATATCTTAAAAATTACCTATAAGAAATACCACCACAATTTTAGACTTAAAAAATTTACTAGTTTCCATTCTCCACATAATTTTAACTTTACATCTACAGGTTTAATAGTACTCCTATTACTAGATTAATTAAAAACAAAAATGAAATCCCAATGTTATAAATTTTGTTTGAAAAAAGGTCATTCTCTAATTAGGCAAGCAATGATGTTGACATGTCTTTAATCCTGCTCATTCTATATTATCATCAAATCACAAGCTTTATTAAACTAAACTTTAAAAAGAGAAATTAGAATGAGTGAGACTTACCAACATATAGCCTTCCCCCACAAGATGATTAATGGCTGGAGGATGAAAAGTGTCAAACTCCTCAAGATTTCCCTGGAAGGAAAAAAAAAAAATGGGAAACACATTCTGAATTTACATTTTTTGGCAGTTATATGATGCTAAATTTAAGTCAGTTGATGAGATGAAAAAGGAGAAAAATAATAATTGATACTTTATAGATTAATGAAATTGACTAATGATTTGAAAAAATACCATCCAAAGGGTGTTTATATTATTTCCTTGATGGAAAGTATTATAATCCATTTAAAGAATAATTTAAAGAAAATCCATTTAAAGAACAAATATAATCCTTAAATTTTTCTGATATAAAAGTTCATGCTATAAGAAATTATTCACTGATTAACCACAAACACATTTTCTTGTCTTAAATGAGAAGTTACTGAAAACATAATATATTTTATATATAAGATCTTTACATCTGTTTTTATTTTTCCGTGTTTCATAGGAAAATGAACCACTCACAATTTTTTAATGTTATACTACTCATTATTCACATATGTTTTCTTACAGATTCAGAAAGCATTATTTATCAAATTATGCTTATTATCTATAGAACTCTTGTCCCACATCCAAGTGACTGCTGTACTCTAGGATAATCAACAATTTTCAAATTGACAGCACAGTACTAAACATAAAATAGTGAGGCCATAACTGTAATAAACCATATACATCAAAAACCTTAAATGAATCAGGATAGAGAATATGCAAGCCAATTGATGAATAGTCACCAGATGCACAGCTCAAAGAAAAACTAGAGACAATTAAATATTCACTTAAAATCACACATTTAACAGCAGAAAATTGAACTGGGTGACAAAGATCAGGCGGTCCCATCAACTGTTTAATGATTGGTGGGTCATGTGCTCCTGAGTTCCAAAAAGAAATCACAAATGGCAAAATTTCTACCATTTACTAAACACAAAGAACTGAGCATTTAGGGTTCATCATGATTCCCCATGTCTGATCCAAATGTCTCCTCCCACACACAGCCAGCCTTTTTGTTTCTCTCTTCCTAAAATATTCCCTTGCTACCTGTTCAAACATTATTCATGCTTTCTAAACCAAACTCTGAACTCACCTAATCTATGAAGCCATAATCTTTTTTGCATTCATAGGCTTGTTCTAATATTAACACATACTCCATCATGTATTTTTCATATATGCACCTTTTTTCAACCACATTTTTAGTTCATTGGAATAGCAATCATGTTCTATTGAATGTGTATGTATTCAGAATCTAGTAGATTTCTGACTATGTAGTAGAGAAAATATTATATTTACACAAATATATGTATATTTGTGTATAGCTAGGTAGATAGATATAGATTACTTAGTTAACTGGAAAGTCTTGGTACTATACTCTATGTCTAAAATGATCAATGTCAAAATCTCCTTTGACTGACCAAGAAATGGCTTTTGGTTTTGAAAGGAAGGAACTGCTATTTCTGTCTAATTTGGCAAACAGTTCTCGCTCAGGACTAATAGAATACTACATTGAAACTAATTTCTTCTACATGCCTTTAGTGAATAATGTTAAAATCTAACAAGGTATTTCTATAACCTTCTGCTGAACTTACAAAGAACAGGTTCTGCAGAACCGAAGCAAAATAACATGTATTGAGTAGTTACTATGTCCCAAATGCTTTTTGTATATGATGTTGATCTTTTTATTTTTTTAGCATGATTAAATGCAAACTAATGAGGTAGAATTTGTTGATTTCTCTACTTTTCAGATGAGAAACCTGAAATAAAGAGACTTTGAGTTACTTCCTCAAAGCCTCCTAGTCAGTAAATGGTAGAGCTGGAATTTAAATGCAGGCAGTCTGACTCAGAGCCTTTCATTCTAACTACAATAATATGCTACCTGTGTCTACAAATCACATATGCTAGATAAAGGGGAAGGGAATGCTAGAAGGAAGGAATAAGAAAGATATTTTACATATTGTCAAAATGTGGAACTGACATTTTTTTTAAAGCCAGGAGCAATTCCTAAAGGATTCTACCCTTCACACCCCTTCCCCAATATACCCAAGGCAGTCTTAGAACCAGTATTTTCATGTAAATAAGCCGACATGTTATAAAATCATTATCTAGTTATAGGATTATATATGGGAGTTTAAAATGAAAAATAAAATTTATTTTTAGATATTTACATGGGCATATTATCAAACATCGTTTATGTTACATTATAATTTAAATTGTAGAATTTAAATTTAGGTAAGATTTAAAATAGCTTTTAAATTTGGCCTTTACCTCTCTGCTTTTGAACATCTTACCATTAACAAATACATCATCTGTAAAATCAGTATAATTTTGAGCTTTTAGTGCTATGGATTCCACATTTCCCTAAACCAACCCTTTTCCCTAAACTGTGCATGTTTCAGAGACTAAAGCAATATTTAAAGATTGTGGTATTCAAAACTTATTCACAGGAATAATGCTACCCTTTCTTTCCAGGAGCTGATTCACAAGTTATTATAAGTCTTACAAAAAACTTTTTTTTTGAGATTTATAGTATGCACTTAACTTTGAGATTAGTTATCGTCAATAGCATTCTCCCCTTTTAAAATTTAGGAAGAATGAGTCTCAAGCACATTGAATCATTGCTCAGTTTTACTCAAGTTGTTCTTAGAAGAACTTGCAGGGACTTCCCTGGCGGTCCAGTAGTTAAGACACTGAGCTTCCAATGCAGGGGGCGCAGGTTCAATCTCTGGTCAGGGAACTATGGTCCACATGCTTCATGGTGTGGCCAAAAATGTTTACAAATAAATAAGTAAAATAAAATAAAAATTTTAAAAAAAGAAGAACTTGCGTTTTTCCTCTGCTCTTTGAAGTTGGGTTTCCTGTTATTTCTTTTTGTTTTATTTCTTTTGTGTTGCATTGTTATCATTTTCTGGCACTTCATATTTTGCTTTTAGCTTTCACAGAAAAAGTGAATAAAGACTCATAAACTACCCGCACACACAAACAAGAACAAGTGTGTTTCTTTCTAAATGATTCTATGTTTAAACCCCTTACTTATTGTTACATAAGATCTGCCATTATAAATTTAGAAGCCCATCACTAATCTTCATACACACTAGTTGTTTTTAAAAATTCGATGAACATCAATGTTACAAATTAAATCTTATCTCGTAGTCACTGATTTTAATTCTTAGAACACTAAAAGTGCCTATGAATAGGTAACAAACACCAACAGTTAAGGAGACACATATTAATAGGGAAAAGGGAAAATTTATAAAGTACACCTTCTGCTTATAGTGAAATAAATTATATAAAAGAGGGAATTTCTGAGGGTTATAAAGATATACAATACAGAAAATAAGTGAAAATATAAAAAAGTATGTGCACTTATTCTGAAAGTTCTTTAGCCTCTTGTAATAAAGGATTTCTGTGAACAGATAGTTAATTAACATGCATTACCTAATAAAAGATGCATATGATGAAGACACATATAGTATAATGCTTTCATAAAAAGATCATAAAATATAATCATGAAGCAATTGGCCTCAATCCACAAAGCTAAAACTAACTCTATATCTCACTGAAATTCAATTTCTCTTACAATAACCTCCTGTCATTCAATCTCTACTCCTTCATCTAAATCATAAATACATGTCCCTGCCTTTGACTCTTCTCCTAGTCTATCTCATCCTCCTCACTCATCTTACTTCCCCATCCAGGTTGATCCCAGGTTAACCTCCTCAGATACCCTCTAACCAAACCTTTATCACCTCTGCCCTCCTGCTGTCTCACTACCCTGCTAATGGAAAACTCTAGACCAACCTGACAGTCCATTTCCTCCATTCCAAATTTTATACTGCCCAACTCTGACAACTTGAGTTCCTTATTAATGAAACTCCAAATGAATGGCTTATTTATTAATAATAATGGTTTATTTTGTCCAAAAAATGGGCTGGAAAAAGATAAGTGAGAAAAAGCAGCAAGACAGCATGCTTCTGATGATTAATTATAGAGCATTGTCCAAGAACCAGAAACCCTATATCCTCATCTGTTTGTATTTAAAAGATAGAAGAATATATGTATCCATCCAATTCATGGGATGCTATATGCTTCATCAAGGATCATTGCAGATTCCTGCTGGCCTGTAGGTCCAAAATAAGGTTCACTCTTAGGTACTCATAATTGGCAGCTGGCAGCACACCCCCCTGCCACTAACACTGCATATCTTTCAAGTAAATCCAGTATTAGGTATTTCAAAAACTCATACTATTTTACTAACACTTTTGATAAGAACCAGAGCAAGTTAGAGAGGACAGAGTACATACATTAGTGGCATCTCTGCTTTCTAAGGCCTGTGTGTATCCCTTTCACCATGACATCTGAGACACACCAATGGTAGCCTGTTGACAGCTAGATGGTGACTAAAATGTTACCTACCATGCTTAATTCCCTGATGTTTCTGAAATATAGGTCTGGCTAAGCATTCTAAGGCCCTTTTGCTTACTGAACACCAATTTTATCAGCATTTAAGGGTCATATCATATGACAGCCCACCACACAATGTGAGTCAACCATTTAGATATCAAATAGCACCAGAAGATCACTTATATATGTTTAAGAAATTTGATCAGGTTTCCACAAACTGCACAAATTGTTTTTTGAAATATGAAACAGATTCATTCACTTTACACTTAGTGAATGGTTTAATCAAGATAAGTTTCCTGTGGGAACAGACCACTAATATTTGAGAGGGCCACAGTCTTCATCTTATTGGAAAATGTGTCACTTATCTTAAATACAAAAGCCTATTTTGTTTTGTTACACTGCAATTGTAGTATCTAGAAAATGATTCCACTGAAGGGAACTTGAAAGACAGCTCAAATATCTTACTTTAAAAGAAAAAGGAAAATAAAGCAAACAAAACCCTTCTAAGCTTTGCATTCTAGATACCTTTTATTTTTCTCCATTCTCCTCTTCTCAGTCACACCCTCTCAAAAACGTTGTTTGCCTTCACTAACTCTATTTTCAAACCTTCTCTTCACGGCTTATGCACTTTCTCAGAGATTCAGGCACTGACATTGCTACATCTGGAGTTGCCAATGACCTCCATATTGACAATTCCAATATAGACTTCAGTTATTTTACCTGTCTTATTTAACATTTGGTTCTGCTGACTACTGTTACCATCTTAAAACTTCTCTCCTAAATCCAGTGACACTGCTTCCCTCTAGTTTTCTTCCTATCACTCTGGTTATTGCTTCTTAATTAATTGTTCATGTGTATCTTATGATATTTTTTTCTCAGCACTTCATCTTTGACACTTTGCCCTTCTCATTACATACCTTCATACAAAGCCATGGTTTCAAAAATAACCTATTACTAATAAATTCCACATGTATAGCCCCCAAACCCATATATCAAACTATTGGACATTTATACCTGAATGTCCCAAAGACGTTCCCAATTCAACTTATGAAAATGTTCAATCACCTTTCATCATTTCTTTTTTTTTTTTTTTTTTTTTTTGTGGTACGCGGGCCTCTCACTGTTGTGGCCTCTCCCGTTGCGGAGCACAGGCTCCGGATGCGCAGGCTCAGCCACCACGGCTCACGGGCCCAGCCGCTCCGCGGCATGTGGGATCTTCCCGGACCGGGGCACGAACCCGTGTCCCCTGCATCGGCAGGCGGATTCTCAACCACTGCACCACCAGGGAAGCCCCACCTTTCATCTATTAATCTGCTCTTGCAATCTCTATCTCTGTGAACAATAATAATAGATAACATTTATTCCACATTTACTCTGCACCTGACACTTGCAATATCTTATGCAAGCTCTCTACAACCTCATAAGGGAGATATTAATATTATCACCATTTTGAAGATGAAGAAACAGATGCACAAAAAGGTCAAGTTACCCACTTCAATTCATACAGCTAATAAGTATTGGATATGGGATCCAAACAGATGGCCTCCACAATTAACCACTACACGTTGAAAGATATTGGCCCACTTGCACAAGTCAGACTCTCTGGGATCAATTAAGATTTCACTTTTATTCACCTCAGAAAGCTGTCATCACTCAGTTTTTAGATTATGGGTACAAAGTACTTATTGTATCCATTTCCTCCTCTCCATTTCTATGGCTCCAACTTTAGTTTAGATCTTCACTTCTCATCTTGATTATTTGAATAATTATTGCTCTTTTTTACCAGTCCCTATACTGAGAATAAACTTTAATCTCTGGTCTTGATTCCAAACACTTTATTCTGCTGTTGTTTAAGATCAGTCTATGTAACCTGGAAAAAAGATATATGACTATGAAAAAAGTTGACCTAAATACCACCTTCATTTTCAACTGGCCATATAAAAAAGGCACATGCACAGATTTGATGGGCACAGAACTCTTCCCATCTCCCACAGCACAATTTCCTAAGATAAAGGATAGAATTTCTAACCATCAAAAATATGAGTGAATTGTCAAAAAACTGAAAGTCTATAAAAATTATGAACTAAAAGTCACCATTCTATTTGTACTTTGACAACTTAAAGTTCTCATTTGCGTATATAAAATAATGCAAAGACCATGATTTTTCTCTCATGGAAAGTCCAAGGCATGCAAATTGTCGATGTCCCCACAGGCAGTTATGTTCATGATATGCCAAAATAGTTATGAGAAGTAAGTGTCTGTATGAGTTTTGCCTCCCAAAATTTAAAGTTTACTAGTCTCTAGTATCTGTATATGTTTATACAGTAATGAAATAAAAGTTGCATTAAAAATTGTGAAGAGTTACTCAAGTAAGCCAGATTACTATGTGAATTTAAGAATATTTTATTTCAATTTCCACCTGAAAGAAATTCTCCTCACATAAAAAACACATGTGTCCTAAAGAAAGTCACTAACCTTCTATGACTCTCTTTTCTTATCTGGGGAAAAGAACATAGGGAGTAGGGGTTAGTAGATGAATTCTAAGATCTTTTTCTGCTCTACTCTTCCAATTTGGGCAGATCTTTCAAGTTAGATAAAATTGCTTTGGTGACATATGTGAATGGTTAGACAGGACAAAATGTGAACAATCAACAAACAACATTATACTGGTTTGGAGAACAAAGACTGTAAGGTATTTGTGATTTACAATTTGAGGTTCACAATTTGAATTATTGTAATTTCCAAGAAAAACAACCCAGAAGCTTTAATGCTACTCCCCTAAATTGCTTTCAGTTAATGTGTACTTAAACAGAATCACAAAGGCATGCACATTGTTTTCAATAACAAATGGCTTTATTTCAAAGTGAGGCTATAATTGGAATAGAAAAAGTGAATGACAGCAGCAACCTCAGCATTTAGTAAAACTATACTCAGAAAAACAAGCTCAAACTAGAGGAAGCAGTGAGATGAGCAAGCATTTTTGGTTTAAAGGATCAATAAAAATGAATGCACTGATGTAATATTCCTGACCAGAGAGCTCAAAAGTATTTCCGTTTTGTTTCAAGTCTGATGTCATTGAATGAAAAACACTCACACAGTTTTTATGCAAGTAGGATGTAGCTTTGAATAAATAGCCATAGAGCACTTTCGACAACTGGTCAAAACACTTTAGATACATCTAACAGGGCGTCCTCGGAGCAGATGTGTTTCTGCCCAAACCGCGCACTAAAATTCCAATTATACAGGCAGCCACATCACTACAACCTAATTGCCACTGTCCTGAATGTGGGATGCAACCACTGCTTATGCGTCCTTGTTTTTCCCAAATCAGCATTAGTGATCTTCTCAATTTAGCAGTCTGCCCAGGGCTGTTGGGAGAACCAGCAATAAACTACTTAGTAACAAGAGGCTACAAATTGGTTTGTGCTCCTGTGTTTATGGGCTTATGTAGTTAATTTCTTTCTGAATCAGGGGATGGATTAAACATTTTCTTCCCTAACAAGGAAAGGTTCTTTAAAAAATGAGAGTTTAAAACAATCAGATAAAGAAAAAAAAAATGGGAGAAAGAATTTAGCAAAAAGGTATTAAATGTAAAATTAAATTGAGCACTGATAAACCTCACTGTTAAGGCCATTTAAACAAATTGAAATGTATTCTTCCCTCTCAGTTTCACATAAAGTGCAATATGCCCTATTTTAAAATTAGATAAGCTGCTTAAAAGCTATTACTGTAAACTCCACCTTCTTGCTAACCAAATTTACTGTAATGTGGGTGAGATTGTTTTTCTTTCACTATTTCTATTTGTTGTTTTGAAGAGAGTGATACGTTTAAACTGTTTTTCATGTTCTTAAAGTAAATGCATTACAATGTTTTTGAAAAATAAGAATGTAAAAATATATAGTATTTCCATAAAAAAGCACATGCTTTCTCTAGAAGAAAAAATATATTTAAACAACTCACAAAAACACATTATGCCACTAGTGAAAGAAAATAAATTTTAAAAGTAACAATTGTAAATGATATTTTAATTTTTCATGCCCACACACACACAAAATTTGGTTTGAGAAATATATAGTTATATCTTGAGACAGTTTGAAATTATGTGAAAGACTGAGACTATATCACTGAACAGTTTCCAGTTTTAATTTTAAAGGTGCTAGAAACAAAGTAAGTAGAAATGTGAAATTCAATGGAATTGAATTCTGGGAAAGTCAAACTTAAAAGAACCAGATATCTAGATCTTAACTATAGAAAATAGTTTTCTCAGTCGGTCACTAAATCGCTTTTTAGGTGCCTAAAATAAAATAGGCCCATGAAAATTAGCCTATTATATTTGGGATCAACTATTTCAAGCCCGTTATTTAACGCTACCTAAAATTGAGGCATGGGGAAGGAGCAGAGCCATTCCCAATTGCCTTATTAGATTTGAGCCTCTACAAGACTCACTGAAGTATTTACGATGAGCAAGAAACCTAGCTTTAAAAATCTCAGCAATCTGGGTATGGAAGATATGAGAAGGCTACTAATTGGTTTAATCTTACCAAACATTATAACTTTTTTTTGCATGATCAAATGCATGAAACGATTAAGCATTTTAAGAAATTTGATTACCTAAGGAAAAGAAAAGTTGTTGTTTCTTAAAGCTAACATAACTTAAATAAAACATAAAGTTTATTTATTTTTATAAACTTATTTATTTATTTTTGGCTGCTTCGGGTCTTCATTGCTGTGCACAGGCTTTCTCTAGTTGTGGCGAGCGGGGGCTACTCTTTGTTGCAGTGCACGGGCTTCTCATTGCAGTGGCTTCTCTTGTTGCGGAGCACGGGCTTTAGTCATGTGGGCTTCAGTAGTTGTGGCACGCAGGCTCAGTAGTTGTGGTGCACGGACTTAGCTGCTCCGCGGCATGTGGGATCTTTCCCCTGCATTGGCAGGCAGATTCTTAACCACTGCGCCACCAGGAAGGTCCAAACATAAAGTTTAGATCCAGGCTGTCACCCATTAGCGGTTGCGTTCCCTGTGAATCTGAAATATAATGTATGATCTCATCCGCTCATGGCAAGGTAACATCCTTCTTAGAAGCACATCCCCAGTGACAGCATTTCTGGAATGTCATTCTAGCTCAAGTAAAGCAGCATCTGCAGTACTGCACAATCATCCTCAGAAGTATTGCTATTTAGAAGCAGAACGACAATGAATAATGGTAAGAAATAGGGCACTGCCCCCGTGGGAATGCAGTAGCAGAGGTAGCAAAATACTTAAACTTCTGACTGCATTTTCCCAGAGATTTAAACACCAGCAAATTAGGCCCTGTAGGCATGTAAAAGATGAGTGAATTTAACCCCCTTTCACCTGCTCAGCTGCCACAAGTGTGGGTTCTCTATGTGTAATTTAAAGTTTATTCCATTTCTGGCCCTGCTATTGTGCATTCTGAGGAATCAGCATAAAGAGGCATGGGGAGATAGAAGACTCAGAGATCAATCCTGAAAGATTAATCTATTAAATGTAACCTATTAAAACACCATAGATGGCCAACTTAGTTAAAGGTAGCCCAACAGAGCTGTTGAAAAGAAAGCTATTTATCTAGACTGTTTCCTAAGAACCCAGAAAGCTGCTATGCCGGCTCTGGGGTAGAATTCTGCCCTCAGCACTTTTACCTGCTGCCTTCTGCTGGCATTCTTATTAAGACGGACTTACCCTTAGGCAAGGTAACAAGATGGCTATTAATGGGACTAAGAACACGTTCGTCTCCGTGAAGGAACTGACAGAGATGGTGCTGCTTGAGGAAGGTAAAATACAGAGAACTGAGAAGCAGTAGAGCACAACCCAGATGAGGGAGAATTCCAGAACAGGAAGGTGGAGGGCTGTCTGGGTATGCTTAGTTTGGCCCCAACCCTGAAGTATACTGCTCCTCTCCCTACCCAGCCTCATTCAACTAAATCTAAATGACAGTTACCACCCAGAACTTTTTAAAAACTTGAGAATAGTTTATTGCAAACAGAAAACATAGTGTTTTCAAGAATTCATTGGTTTACCTAATATGAATGTATTTCTGAAAAAAAACTTGTCAATTCCCCATAATGTGAACACTTGAAGAGTTTAACCTAAGAGCCTAGAAAGAAAAAGCACAATTTAAACAGAATACTTGAATTCTAATCTCACTTTTGGCACGTATCAAATGCGGACATTTATTGAATTTTTATGGATTTCAGTTAGTTTCTCATTTATACAAAAGAGGGCAGGAGAGACAGATCACTTCTAAGGTATCACAGAGCTCTAAAAACACAAGGCTGTACAAAATTAAATATTTTCTGGATGGGATTAAAGAAAATATGAATTTTGCTACTGCCTCTTGGCTAGGGCTGGACATCAGATTACTTCTGCATAATAACCTGTCATGTATACATAAAACTAATGGATGCTATTCACACCACCAAAGTGATTCACACCATTTCGGTTTGAAAGATAGCATATCCTTTGCTTTACTTAGAGATCACAATTATGTTTGCGGAAGAAAGCAATTTTGATATTCCAATCACAAAATTATCTTTCAGTGTGCTCATTTATCCATGGAAAGTATTGCAGAAAATATTTAGTTGGCAATCCCCAACCAGGACTGAGATTTTAATAACTCTCAATGAACTTCTGTGGGCTGCATAGTTAACTTAGGGGTTCCTATGCTCTTTCTAAAAAGTCTATAAAATTTTTTGTGAAGTGCATGTGTGCATTTTTCTGAGATGTTTCATAGCTTAGATCTGCATTTCAAAGTGGTTTAGGATGAAAAGACAAAAAGGTGAAAAGGTGGCTCTCACCTGAAGATCAACATGACAGAAAGAGACAGGACAAAATGGAATGTTTCTGAGGCAACATTCAAGGTAAAAAAGTAGGATCTGCCCACACTCATCTGCAAAATTCCAAAGGCTGATTTGTCTTTAGCAGGGTAGATATCCAAATGATTGAATAAATTACAATTCCAAAACAGATATTTTGATCATAAACTGTTGACAACTGTGATTTAAATGAACTCTCCCATTTTAATTTACTGGTTGTTTTTTATGTTTTGTGACACAGGGACACAATTTCAGAATTTGCAACAAATATTTAAGCACATATCTTCCCTGCATAGAGTCCTTAACATGAAAGAGCGGAGGTCAGTCTGAGTAAAGTCATGGAAGGTAAATAGGGAACCTTGTTTCTTGTTTGACACCCTGCCATCTACCGTTGAATACACCTGCAATGCATCAGAACCATGCCATGATAGAATAGACAGTCTCCCTAAAATTGTGTTTGTGTGTTTTAATAGGAATAAGAGAATAGTATCTAAGAGTTTTTCCTTAGAATAATTCTTTGTGATGGAATAATATAAAAGACATAACAGATTATCATCAAATTTTAAAAGATATCAATTATGCTACTAAACTTTTCTCCATATGTAAGAACAAAACAAAACAAAACAAAAAAAGGTATAACAATTAAGACTTTGATCTAAGGCTCTACATCCAGGGGAAGATGTTTTCAGAAGTAAAAATGGAATCAGACTTGGTTGATACTTACAATCTTTCCACATAAAATGAGACTTAAGCTTGAAGTTAAAATCACTGTTGTATGAACAAATATACAAACAAAATAGCCACAAATGTAGAATGAAAATCTAGCTATTGGACTAATCAAATAACTTGCTCTCATTTTGCATTTTTCAGTGTTCACAAAGCTTATCTCATTTGGCCATCTCCCTGTTAGATTATTAATATTGTACTCAATGTATAGATTTAGAAATTGAAGCTCAGGGAGACTAACAAATTTTCTCAAGTTTGCAGAGCTGGTAAGTAATAGAGCTGGGACCAGGGCAAACCTTTCAGAAGTTACAAGGCAGACTTTGTGCCATCGTGGAAATAGACACAATTTTAAATGATCACAAGATTATCATCCACTATTCTGATTATTTGGGGCCATTCAACATTCAACCTCCCTTTTGCTGCTAGTCTATGAGTCATTTCATTAATAATCAACTAATAATTATGGTTCCAATATCTCCTACTTGTCACAGTGTGACAGCTCCTCTCTCTATCCGTCATTCCAGATGGTGGATACAGGAAGGTCTGATGACATATTTTGGGAAAGAAAATTTATTCAAGATTTAGAGATCAAAATGAGGTCTTTGATGTAATTTGTTCATCCTTTCTTCTATTCACATTATTAGGAGACAGTTTAGAAAACACCTATAACTTTTCTTTAGCCTAATTATCAACCTTTTATTTCCCTACAGACAGTTGTTAAGAATTTTTCTTAATAAAAAAAAGCATAATTTGGGAAAACATTTTGATAATTGGAAAACTACTTAAAATGGAGAGGAGAGAAATCATGTTTAAATATTAGAAGAATTTCATATAAATTGAGAGTCTGGGAACAAGTGGGTGGGCATCTATAAAAAAATGACTACAGGATTACCAATCTGTCACTATTTTAAACAAAAAATACCCGTGTTTATAGAGGACTAGTTATATTGTAAGCTTAAAACAAAAATACAGATCACAGAAATCTTATTAACTAGATATTCTTTAAATTCACTACCTGTGATATAATTTAAGTGTATATTTTTTCACCTATCATTTTCAGAACAATTTCTAGGCGATTTGGAATGAATGCAACATAGAATAAATAAAGTAAATTTGGCTGATGTACTATTAAGCTCTATAAACTATATTGTGCTATAATAATTACTATTTAAATATATGTAATTTGTTTAATACTATTTCATAATATGTACATATGACTACCTCAGACAACATGTCCCAGAAAAAGACAAACATGTTGTAAGGCATGGCCACTAGTCTGCACTGTTGTATAAGAAATATTAATTTTCAGTGAAGTATTTCTAAAAGGAACTAGCTCCATTAATTCTGTATTAAGAATCACAACTATCAGATCTCAGGTTTATATTTGTAATTTTCTATAAAACATTATATGGCAAATCAGTATTGTGGAAAATATTAAATTAAAACTATATAAAGCCATCAATGTTTCCCCTTTTCTTCTAAATTCAAGAAAATGGAATTTCTAGTATTAAGATATTGATAATTTATGAAATATGAAATGTTAAAATAAAAGCCTCCCTTTAATTTGATGCATTATACAAAAATGTTCTAGCAGCTGGATGTAGCTAATGATCAAGTAATTTGCCTGCACATATTACTAACAAACCATCATAAATAGCTTCTCTAGATGGCCTCATTAGTGATTTTAGATAAATATGGTAAAGTGCATACATTAGTGATAATTTTTATATTATATTTTGTTTTATGTAATTGCTTTCTCAGTTATCCATAAACATTTTTAAGTTTGTTAGTTAAAGCACAATTACATCTTTGGATTTTTAACCCTTTCTCTACAAGTGTCTTATACTTCACTGACAAACTTGAGGAACTGTTAAATTACAGCCTCAACACTCAAAATTGTTTCAGGATTTGGAAAAATGGACATTTTAAACTAAAAGCAATATTGTAAACTCTTCACCCTTATAAAATGTTGTCTCAAATACCCTATATATATATATATTTTTCCTAAGTATCAATACATGACAGGCTGAAAATCAGAATGAGAAATGTAAAAGTGTATCAGAAGTTGGCTTAGGGTTCTTCAGTGTTTCTCAGAAAAAGTCTATCTAAATATATATATTATTTACTTGCAACTTCACAATGCTATATTTCAGAGAAAAATATATTCAATCAAATATGCACCATTTATCTGAAAAGATATGATGGATGATTACATTCAGAGAACATTTAATATCCTCCACTCAGTTAATGAATATGAACAAGTATATGCTGTTATTCTGGATATGTCTAAAGTGAAAGCAAGATAGTTGAACCAAACACCCACCTTGTTTAAAAATGAAAATACCACAAAAACTGTGTGGGTCTCAAAACACTACTACACCTGTCATATAAAAATCTGTTTTGCACACCCAAAGAAAAACAACTACAGACATCCAAACTACAATATTTTAAAGGTAATAAGCAGATCAAATACACACGAAAATTGGTCATTCAATTTTAAATGCCATGGATATTTTGTTGCCATGGATATTTTACTACTCAAACATCTCTTGCCATGGTGTGTAACAAAGAATATTTAATCTTTAGGAAGAATAATGTCATGGCAGCTCATCCATAGTTTGAATATTGCCACCTATAACACGTATAAATTAAATACATTATTTTGTGAACATAAAATTACAAGGTCCGAAATCTATAAATGTGAAGATGTAACACTCATGTGTGAAACCTTGCTCCAAACCTTCAATAAGTATGTGGCTGGGGGTTGTGTCCTAAACTCTCTATATCTCAATTTCCTCATCTATAAAATGAGAATAATGATAGTAAATACCTTGTAGTTACAGGCATGAGATTATGCCTGTAAAGTCTTCAGCATACCTAGCATTTACTATACATGCAGTGATTGTTGGATATTCATTATTATTATTAATTTTATTTTATTAATTTGAGGAGATAATATTCTTCAGAATAAATCAGGTTGCATAAGATGCAGCCAAAGAAAATATCCTTCTTATGTTTGCAATTCACCATCTCTGGACTTTTGTTTCAACACTACCCAAGTAATTTTTTTTTCCGCCATCACAGCTCCCACATTTACACACCTGCCAAAATCTTGTTTTGACTCCGTAAGTATGAAAACATTGGAATTTCATTTTTCATGTAGCACACCACCATACATAAGATAGGATAACATTGAAAATTTGGGTTTTATCCTACACTGTAAACTTGTATATTTGGATGTGAATACTTGATCGACCAGTTGGTTGACCACAGGCAATTCATTTAACTTTACAAAGACACAGTTATTTCATCTCTCAAAGATTACTATCTAATTTCTCAAAATTGTTGCAAGCAATACAGGTAAAACTCCTAACATAGAACTATTATCTCCTTCTCACTACCTATCAAATCCTATTTATTTTTGTGCCTCTTGCCAACAGGATTGCCAAGCAATCCTCATTTCAGGTAGTTCCCATTACAACCGAGTGGACTTCCTAGTTTCCTAACACGAGCATTAGCTGCCTCCAGGTTGATATTTGCTCTGCTCTTGAACCCAGCTGTCTATTTCTTGCTGTAAGTAGGAAACATATAAAAGGTTTCCTAGGTGAGACAGATGTTTACACATTTCTATTGCTATGTTTTCTAACAGCTAGTGTCTACTACTTTTCTGACCTTCTGCTTTGTTGTACTGCTTTCCTTAACCTCAGCCCTCACCTCCTTTGTGCTCCTTGTGCTGACTTGCTGCCCTTGACTTCTTAAATTATTACAAAGTGTTTCATCTTTTGGTCAACAAGTGCTCAGGATTCTCTAGTCTTCAGTACCTCAGGTCTGCTTATTGATTTTTTAAATCTAGTTTATATCCATGGCCTGATGGTAGCCTTTGACTTTTGTGTATGATCTGGCTTCTGGCTTCTTCTATAATCTTTGAACTGTGCTTCTGGCTTCACCCCTGCCATTTGGATTTTTTTTTTTTTTTCCCATTTGGATTCATTCCAGCTGTCTTCTTGTCTGTACATCCACTGCTTTATCTTGGCTTCCAGTTTCATTGCATATCTTGAACCCTGACTTCACCATTGATTGAGTCTCATCTTTCACTTTTTTTTTTTGAGTCTCATCTTTTATACTCCTAATTTCATAAAGACTCCTATTACTTATAACTGCTCTGGAAATTAGAGAAGGAAAAAAAGTCTATGGAAAGGTAGGATCTAGGACCATTAGCATTCACAAAGGCAAGTAAAGGAGTTTCCCATAACCTTTGATTCTTATATTTAACCCTCTTAGCTCATAGCTCCTTGGCACCCAGGAAACAAAGAGTGACACTCAATCCCCACCCATTCTCCTCACCCCCTCCAAAATCCTATTTCCAGGGGTTTCTTTCATTAAAATGCTAACGAATTATAATTTAAACGATACGTCTCCAAAATATATCAAAGTTTTAAGAGTCAAGTGCAGTAAGCAGAAAGAACACAAAAGGTGGTTGCAGGATGATTACTTAGGATTAAGATGTCTTGAATTATACTGGAACTGGAAGCCATTTGAGTCATTAGGGAGGAGGTCCGACACTAGGTTAGTTCAAGAGCAGGAGAGAGCTGCAGCCCTTGAATGGGACATTGAGGAGGTTGAAGAGGAAGGTTCAAATGTATACAATGTAGGTGGCAAAAGCAAAATGAGAAAAACAAAGCCTTAGAGGAAAAAGCAATGATGTCAACTGCAAGCAGTCACAGGTTCTGGGACCACTTCCACGTGGCTACTGAGGAACACAGAGGTAAAGGGTGTGGGAGCTGAAAGGGATCTGTGCAACAATCTACTGCAGCCTCCTCATTTTTTCGGGACTTTTAACATACATCATTTCCTTCCTGACTCTGTGGGTCCATACTTAGAAACTTTGGCCCTGCATGTTCAAAGCTTTCAGAAATAGCAGCTCCCTTAGAACATACTGAACTGGATTAAAAGAAGCAGCTTCCCTGGCAAAAAAATCTATGTGTGTATAGAACACATTTTGCCATCTGTCCCTTTTTCCACTTTAAGTTAGGTTCCCTTTTTTATATCAAGTGACGCAATGCTGCCAAATCTTTTGGGTCAGTGTTCATAGTTAGAGTTATGAGGGAAATCTTCTGAAGGGAAAGTCAAGTTACTATATACTATGTGAGGGGAACTGAGAATTTTCCAACAGTAATTTTCTGCAGCTAAATATGAACCCCAAATACTCTTAATAAGGAAGAACAGTATATATTAAGTAGGGTAGGTTTTCCTTTAAATATATTTTATGTACTGTTCATAGCAGTAGTACTTGTAAACACGCAGTGCCAACTCCATTATAGAGGAGTAGAAAGGCTTGTAGGCCAAGTCTCAATACCTAAAGTAGCAAAATTCTTACACCTGGCAAAGACTTTTGAGTGAACCAATTAGTCAAGATTCATCTTAAGGTAGCATGACCTATCTCAGAATCCAGTAAATTCTTTTGATGCTTATCATAATCTGATTATAGCACTTATAAACTCTTTTTTATGTATTTATTTACACTTCCATTAGGATATAGGTTCTGTGAAGACTGAGACCTTATCTGTCAAGTTCATTCCTTTTTCCAAGAAACTGGAATAACAGGTTCCAAATAAATATCTGTTGGATTAGAGAACTAATTAATGTCAATGTAAAAATTAATTTGGTTTGGTACAATAAACCTGGCAAACCTTGCAAAACTGTTCTGAATAAGTAAAATTATGTTTTCAATGAACAGTTATCTAATAAACCAACAATTTAAAAAATCTCCATGGAACTCTCTCAAATGCATATTCTTACATTATTTTATTTTATTATGTTTTTCAGTCTTAACATTAAATTTCCTCTCCAATATTTTGGGAGTTGTGGTTCTCTAGACTCTATTTAACAACAATTTATTAGAAAATTACATAAAGTCAAATGTTGATTCACTTTCCTGTTTCAACTTTCTGAAAAGGGTAAGCATATATAATGCTTATTTTTCACAAACATTAAAAATTCTTAAATCAATGTAAATCATCTATTATCCCATGCTATGATAAATGTACCTTAAGCATAATAAAAGTTGCTATATTCTCACAGCAAAGTTGCTATATTCTCACACTCACATAAAAAAGAAAAAAAACTGCAGAAGCCATTGAAAACTGTGTACCTAGTATATTATTCTCCACAAGCATAAAATGAAGTCATTTTTATTTTTAAGCAAAGAGTCCATTTTGTATGTTAGAGAAGAAAAAGAGAAGAATCTTCATATTTTGAAGAAAAGAGTACTGTTTTAGGAAAACATAGCTTAGTTTTAATTTGGTAATTATTGTTCCGTATTATTCTCCTTAAAGTATTAGACATAATAACCAGCACTCACTCATCTCCCATTGTGAGTCCTCTCCCAGCTAGTACACTTTAACCCATCCTCTCCTGTTTTTAGTCATGATGTGACTTTTTTCTCCATATTGTCAGTGACGTTACCATCTTTCTTTTCCCATGTCAAGGGACACTGATTTGCCTCTTCTCTGCCAGCCATCTTATTCTCCTTTGAAATTTGATTATGTTTGAATTCTCTTTGTATTCAGATAAGGAATGCTAACAATATTTTAATTTTCAGATTCATGTATAACTTAAAGATATACCACCATCACCACATATTTTACTTGGTTAATTATTTAGGCTTCTCTCTGATGATTTACATTGCAATGCAATCTTCAGATAGCATTTTCACAGGCCTCAGAGGCTGCTCCACCTGGCCGTATAAATCAATAGCTCCTATATAAGTACTAAAGTAGAGTACAAGGAGGAAAGTTTTCTTTAAAGATGAGCTCACTCAGAGTGAGGTTAAAAAAGGCGCCTGCTTAGCGGCAAACTCCCAAAAGAAGCAGCACAGGAGGGAGACGTGCTAAGAGTTGGAATGGTGTCATTCCCCACCTTCAAATCATCTGTTCAACTGTAAGCTGAGAATACTGAGAAACCTGCCTTGAAGGTAAAATCAGGCCAAGCTATGCAAAAGAGGAGAAACTGACATTTATGGAGCACCTATAATATTTCAGGTATTGTGAAAGTGGGCCTTCTTCACACATTTTTGGATTTAATTCTAAAAACAAAATGAAATGGTTATCATCCCCAGTTTTCCCCCACAGGTATGAAAACTAAAGCTAAGGTCACAGCTAAGAAGATCCAGGCTTAAATGCAAATATTTCTCACTCAAAGTCTATGTTGTTTGTCCCACTCAAATATCACAAACTTCCTTCTTACCTTCAAATTCTTCCTTTTTTCAAGTCCACCCATCTACTCATCCTTCCTCTCCGTTTTACCTCTCTTCCCTTCCCTACCTTCCTCTAACAAACATATTAAGCATTTACTATGTACCAATTACGATGTGGGATATCAAAAATAGTAAGTCATGACACTCATCATGAAGCATGTACTTTGCTTTTTATATTTTAACAATATTTGATGGATAACTTCTACGTAACTATCTAAATTTTACACCAATGTAAAATGTGCATAATGTGTTTAATGATTGAAAGTATATAGGCTATTAATGAATTTTCTCCTAAGGAAAATAGATAAAACAAACACTGTTTGACTCTTAAGATGATAATGTAAGCAAAGTATAAAGAAACTATATGAAACTTGAAAATGATTGACTTATGACTTATATATGCTTAAGATGAATGATGTTTTGTTAATAAAAAGAGCTGAACTGATTTTCAATTGCATAAGAAGCCTTAAAAGATGTTTGGCATGTCATGTTTTCGCTGCACAGGTGAGGAATCAAGGCAGCCCAGTATCTTATTTCTGCCATCATCTTCCTTTTAGCCCTTAGTAGTCTGTTCTTTGTTTCTCATGGTGGTTTTCAGAAGTGAGGGGGAAAAAAATGAGGCATTTGGTCAGGTGCTTGAATATTTCATGGTGAATGTGGTATGTTGTAATTAAAGGAGGATATGAATGTGGATGTTCTCAGAGGGTGAATATAGGATAACTATATTTGTGTACCCTGTATAGATCATTGATTCTATCTAGAAACAATTACCCTTTAAATGAACAGCAATTGAGCACTGTCAACTTTTATTTACTTATTTTTTTATTTTTATTTTTTTTTGTATTGTTCATTGAGGTGTGTTTTTGTTTTTTTTGTGGTACACAGGCCTCTCACTGTTTTGGCCTCTCCCGTTGTGGAGCACAGGCTCCAGATGCGCAGGTTCAGCGGCCATGGCTCACGGGCCCAGCCGCTTGGCGGCATGTGGGATCTTCCCAGACAGGGTCACTAACCCGTGTCCCCTGCATCGGCAGGCAGACTCTCAACCACTGCGCCACCAGGGAAGCCCTCATTGAGGTTTTTAGGTACTATCTCATATCTTTTACTTTCCATAGACTGCTTTACACATTTTACCATTCTATTTTATGAACTTAGTAGAAGGTCAGAACACATGATAGAATGTTGTGTTGTTATTTCTGCCTTTATACTGGACTTGGGCAAATTTCATACTGCTAAAAATAACTAGATGTGAATACTTCCTTGGTTTATTAAACTCTTCCAAAGTAAAAGCCTGTCCCCAGCCTACTCCATTTGAAACTAGTCAGAACTATAACAGAAAATCTGCAATAGCTATCAGTGAGAGGAAAATATTTGATAGATGTACAGTAAACATACAAATGATGTTGTATTTAATAATCTATAGACAATATCTGTAATCTCTATAATTTGAAAAGATAGTCAGCAGAAGCCAGCAGAGAGACTTTATGTGTCTCTGCTCATGTGGACTTTGAGATCTATAAGATATGCAAGATTTGCAGATTGATATTTGCCAATTACACTCATAAACTTCTACTTGCATTTTTTTAAATAATGGAGATGTTTATAAATATCCACATAATAATTATAGCTAATCTTAATTGAATACTTACTAACATCAGACTTTTCACATGTACTCTTTCATTTAATTTAGTCTACTTATCTATGTTCTAATGAGGGAGATACTATTTTTACCCCAGTATATAGATGATAAAAATGAGACTTGGAGACTTGAAGTAACATGCCTGAGGCTACAGATTTAGTAAGTGGTGGAGCCAGGATTTAAATGCAGGAAACTGACTTCAGGGTCTTCACTCTTAATCACTTCACTATGTTATATGGGGAAATATCATGACTTCTGAGATTTTATGCAATTGTTCAACATCATACAGACACAGTTTTATTGTGTCATCATATTATGCCATAGCATAATATGACCTTGGGAAAGGAGCAACTAATGAATCACACTTGTTCTCATTCTGCTGTGTGTGACCTCTGAGAAGTACTTCTTATGAATATATCCTGAAGTACAATGTTCCTTTAGAGGACCTGACTAGCTGAAGGTTGCAGGTGCAAAGACTGTCAACAAAACAAAACACCTACAGAAGTGTAACCTCTTTTATAAGCTGCTGGAAAGAAAAAAAAAAAAACCTACTGAATAAAGAATTACCTAATTCTCAGTCTTTTTTTTTTTTTAAATAGTAAGTCAGTTCGCTTTTTAAACAGAACTATGAATAACTGTAGGTACAACACCCATCTTTGCAAAGAGCTCCACATCCAGAAGGAAAATCTAGCTTCCTCCCAAGAGTAATTGTGATTCTGTTAAGTCCACAGGAACATAATATTGATCCAAAAACACACTTCTCTATTGGGAGTCTTTGAAAGGGATTTAATGAGCCATATTCTCCCTGTGTATGGGCGATGTCCTGGGAATAAATTAAGCTCTTTTGCAAGCTGAGTTAACTCTTTCAAGCCACTTAAGTATTATTTAGTGCACTGAAGCAGTGCCTTACAGATAGTCTGTCTTAAAATTTATAAATTGTTAAACCTTGAAAATTTTGCCTAGGTATTCACTTTGGGATTATTATTTCTGGTTATATAAATAGGTGAATCTGTATCACATGGAGAATTGTAAGCCTAAGCAGAAATATAATATTTATAAAATATAAGGTAATGGAGAGATAAAAAGAGACTAAATTGGAAGTTAGGAGAGTATGTTCCTAGATCCTTTTCTGTCTCCAAATGTATTTCCTTGGGGAACCTCTTAAATTTTCTTGAATTTAGTCTCCTTATTTCTGAGGTGCTGTGGTTGTGAATCAGATCTGGAAGATCAAGAAGGTTGTACAGTAATTATAAAAAAAAAAACTGCACATTTGCACTGACATCAAACATTGCCTACAGATGTGATCAATAACTGCTGCACTACTATATCAGGCTGAGGCCACTCGGGAACACAGAGGGTATGACAGACAGTTTAAGAGAGGACATGTAATGCAGAAAATAGTTACCAAGAGATTGAAGAGGTGAAAAGCCAACCAAGGAATGGAAATCAAGCAAGGCCTTGCCACTAGCAGCATTAGCTATTTGATATCAGCTGAAGTGAACTTTCAAACAATCACACTCCCTCTTGTAGAGTCCTAAGGACCTCCCAAAGGACAATATTTACAGCAATACATCTTATGTGCCATTTGCTTGGAATGAGCTATGGTCTGAGGTTAGGATCTATATCGACTGAGAGACTTCTAGGGGACAAGACTGTAGGATTGGTAGAAAAAAATATTTATTAACAATATACTGGCAGAACATTTTATAAGACATCCTAGAACCCTCAAGTATTTATACCTAATTAAATGGTCACCAGAAGGCTTCCACTGTAGAAGAGGCCTTTAATCTGAGTACCATGAAATCATCCTGTTTCTTCTACAAGAATGCTGGACTTTTCCAGCAGCTCCCACTCCCCACAAAACCCATGGAATTGAGGGTGTTAATTCCAACTGCAGAGGTAGATTCTGATTAGACTAGACATGTATAGCAATGCCTGCATGTTCTCCCCATTTGGCAGTCACTGGTTTAGGAACTGAGTCTTAATTCAGTCAACACCTGGCATCCAAGGCCATTGTTCTCGGTCCAAAAGTAACACATGGCAGTCAAATCAGACAACTGTTTTCCATAACTGAAGAGAAGTTTTCTCTTCTTGTCTTTCTGAGGACCAAAAAAACCTGAAATCGTGCTAAAATCATCCTGTGAACATGATATAGCTAGCCTAAATTCAAAGCTGATGCACCAAAGAAGACAGAAACAAGAGAATTGTAGGGAAATGGTACCAGACCCCTGATCATAAGACACACAGATTCTACCAGGGTTCGTTTCCTAAGGTTGCCATAATGAAGTACCATAAATGGATAGCTTAAAACAATAGAAGCTTATTGTCTCACTATTCTGGAGGCCAGAGCCCAAATCAAGCATAGGCAGGCCCACACTGCCTCTGAAGGTGCTAGGGAATGATCTGTTTCAGACCTCTCTCTTTTAGCTTCAGGTAGGTAGCCTCAGGTGTTTTTTGGCTTGTAGATATATGCTTGTCTTCTCCCTCTGTCTATTTATGTGTGTGCCTATTTGTCTGTCTCTGTGTCAAAATTTCCTCTTTTTATAAGGACATCAATCTTACTGGATATGAGCCCACACTAATAATTTTATTTTAACTTGATTATCTCTGAAAAGACCCAATTTCCAAACCACATCACATTTTGAGGTACTACGGGTTAGAACTTTAACTTATCTTCTTTGGAGGGCACAATTCAACTCACAATAGTACCTTACCTTTGGATTTTCTGTTATTCAAAGAACCACATATACTTATATTTTATACAAGTCTGGGTTTTCAGTTATAGTCCACAGTCCCATAATTAATACAAAGGCTAGGCGAGGGGTTAACAAAATGGACTCTTGCTAACTGTGGTTGAGTGCTCAAATCCCCATCCACAGTGAATCAAAACTAAAGGTACCCAATCTTATTAGGAGGTTGCCATTGTTGTAGGTAAAGGGGCAAAGAATTTGCCCCCCAAAGTATGATTCTTTGGTGTAAGGATTATCTTGAACTGACTATTTTTTAAGAAACAGCAGACACAGGAAAACTTCTAAAACTAAGTAGCAGTTACCCTTACGTTTACACTGATCTTCATTTGTAAGGGTTTCTCCCTCTTTATACCAAGAAGAAGAGGATGACTGACTAAATCTCTAGAATTCTTATCAATAGTGAAGGCAAGGGGCTTCCCTGGTGGCGCAGTGGTTGGGAGTCCGCCTGCCGATGCAGGGGATGAGGGTTCGTGCCCCGGTCTGGGGGGATCCCACATGCCGCTTAGTGGCTGGGCCCGTGAGCCATGGCCGCTGAGCCTGCGCGTCTGGAGCCTGGGCTCCGCAGCGGGAGGGGCCACGGCAGTGAGAGGCCCGCATTCCAGAAAAAAAAAAAAAAATAGTGAAGGCAAGACTTAAATATGCATAAAAACCATAGCTTTGTTTAATATGTCTTTCCTGATAGCGTTCCATAACTAGTTCCCCCAACCCCCAACATCTTCTTTTATCTTTAGCTGGAGTTGCTATTTAAGGCGTTGGCTTGGGCCATTTCAGGGAGTTACTCAGTTTTCCTAGGTATCTCCCATGTATACAGGAGGTATACATGCTGTTAAACTTCTGTTTATTTTTCTCCTGTTAATCTGTCTTTTATCATAGGGGGTTTCAGTCAAGAACCTAGAAGGGCAGAGGAAAAATTATTTTTCCTCCTCAACACAGGCCACTCCATTTGTCCCTATTTGTGTCTTCTCTTCATGTAGGATCAAAAAACTCTGCAAAGTTATATAGTCTATTGCTTTTCTGGTACTCATGTTCAACCCTGGAAAAAGGATGGAGCACCACATGGAGTAATGAAAAAGTAAATGTCAACCAAAAGATATTTTAGAAAAATAATATACACCTAATACATACTCCATAGTACAGATGCAACTAGCATTATGGGACTATGGGCTGGGCAATGCTATTTAAGAATTAATCCTCATACCAATTTCTCCCTAAACATTTGGAGTTGTATTCATAAGCTGCAGAATAACTATAAGAAATTACAATACAAGCAAAAGAATAATTCAGGACCTGAAGAAGCACACCCCTGCTCCATGCCATTGATATGGATGTAAAGTAAGAATGACTTCAGTCTGTTTTTCTTTGGGAAAGGGTGTATTTGTTTTGGGTTATGCATAAGATAATTACATTTTTTAAAAAGAGAATACTCTTGAAATTTCAGGATATGGGTATATGTATAGCGCTAAGACAGGAGTCGGAACGTAATGAGTATTCAATTGTTTTGGCTACTCAGCATCCCTTCTCTCCTTCTCCTGCTGACAGTATCCCTTTTCCATTCATTCTTCTAAGTGATTCCCATGAAGCTGAGAATCATAGTTCCTGATGTCACCTGAGTTATAGGGACTTGACTAAAGGGGTTTGTGTTTGACCAAAGATGGGCCAATAAGATTCTTTCTTTGGGGAAATTGAAATTTTTCCAGAGACCAAAGCTTCTTAAGCTGAGTTCTCTAATGGAGCATTTAAAGAAGGTCCACAGGTTTATAATACTCATATTTCCTGCACATTCATAGCACCTGCATTTACTAGACATTGGTTATGCACCTCTATCTTTAGTTTTGTGAGCTGTTTTGGTATCCAACTCATTTGGTTCTAGATATGCTAAGTTTCTGTTGCTTTTTTCTGTTATTTGAAATAAAAGAACTTTAATTAACACAGTACCTAGGACAGTATTTGGTTCTCTGTATCATGATACATTGGAGTTCCCTTTTCTGTTTTCGTTATAAAACTATTTTAAAGGCAAAAAGTAATAAAATAAACTAAAGTAAAATAAAATAGAATAAAATTTAAAAGTTCATTTACTTTGAACAGGTATGTACTTGCTCAGTTGAATGTAATACAATTCTTTTAAGTGAATGAGAGCAAATGAGTAGAGGCAACTCCATTAGCCTCATTTATCTTGCTAATAGCATTATGTATTGTCCTGAAGCAGTAAGTTCAAATTTAAGATGATTTTAGGGTCTCTTGAGTCTCATGACTGAGCCAGACTGGAATAGGGAATTAGATTAGAAATGTTCTTCACACACTCATGTTCAGTAGGCTGCCCACATTCACAACTTCCCTGCTGAAGAATGCTCATGGGGCTTCTCCTCAAGGATTTACATACCAACTGCGGGTAAGTTTAAGAGAAACATGACTACATGTACTCCTGGGAGGCACAGTTACAATTGCAGGCAGCTATTGGGCCATTCCATTATAACAAGGCAGTTGCTTGTGCTAACCATTCCCTATGATAATTTGCAAAGTCACTTAGAGTGCAGTTTGTTTCTTGTATGACTCTTCTTAATTGATAACCTCTTATTAGATAACACCCGTAATTGATAAAAGTTCAAGAGAAAAAGGTTTTATTCATCAAAGTATGACCTTGCTTTGAATTAGAAAGTTTAGGTGCTTAGTGTTTGAACAGATTATACCTTTGTCTTTTCTTTTTCCTCTATTTCTTTACTAATATTTTAATCATGGATATAGCATTAGATATGAGGATAAACAAATTGCTGTTTCTCAAATTATGTATAATTTCTAAGTATTATAAACATAAAAACACCGTATCTGTTAAACACTCTAGGATAATAGTTTAGAAATTTTAAAAAAACCAAAAAAAATACACTTCACTTGTGGATATTTTTAAAGAATATAGGTAATATAAAAATTGTTTTAGAAAATTCACATAAAGATAAGCATCATTATTAGATAGTTTAGGATAACAGAAACAAAAATCTCTGTCTCAAAATACCACTGCATTCATGTTAGTGCACAGATATTTTTACTCCTTATATTAGTGTTGAGTATCAACCAGTTAAAAAGTCCTTATGAATTTCTATGTTAGATGTTTCTGATATTCTATTTACATTTAAGTAATATGAAGACATACCACTGCATTGCTTTTGCTAAAATAGCTTTCTCCACCAAAGTGAAAACCTCCTAAAATGGCCCTAAAATTGATGATAATAGCGCATTTCATTTATGTCCTCAGCTTTCCAGTCCCAACTTTATATTTGCTTTATAATGTTGAACTGAGGGTTTATTGGTTAAAAGAAAATGAAAAGAAGAAGGAAGGGGAAGGTAAGAAAGGATGGGGGGGAAAAAGAAATCTACTTTTTAAAATTGAAATTGACTCAGAGACATTGCTCCATCCACAAATTCTCTCTCCCTAAAAGAATTCATTGTCTTCTAGCTACTCAAAGTGCCATTACTGAGTTTCTGTTTGAATTAAATACAGATCAGTTCATGTGTATAAAGCTATGAAAACCTTACCAAAATTTAATGTATAATTTCAAGTGTTGTTTGTCCACTAGAGTGCACCATTGTAATCTCATGAATATAACAGAAATGTGTTAATGTATTTTTTTAATGTACATAAAAGAGAAACACAGGGTTAAAGAACAAATTGCATTTCTTAATTGCCACCAACCTCTCAATAAATGACAAATTGCATGCAAATTAGATTTAATTTACCTTATGTTTTATAGGTTCACAAAAGCCTTTTTAAAAAGCCACCTCCAAGTATTTGAAAGTTCTGCCTGTATTTTTCCCCATTGTCAGCATACCAATGACAAGGCTTGCTTTTACTTTATTTTTTTTCTTTTTTATGGAATGCGAGACTATAAAAGGAAAACAATGGTCACATCTAGGTCAGGTGTATGGTATTCACCCACGGGGATCAGGTTTTCATTTTCATTTAAATAGGAAAAAGATGTTTGCTCATTTAATTACTCTCCATTGCTATCCTGTCTGACAGTGAAAATGCATATTGAATTCTATAGCTACAATAGGGAAGGATAATGCATATCCTGCAATAGGAAAGGGGAAAGAAGAAAAATAGATAACTTGCCCCAATGAGCAAATGAATCATAAAAATTAGAATGGAAAGGACTTATTATGCAATGAAGACTACAGCTCAGATTACACTGCTTAGCATTTATACTCTTCTTCCAACAATAGCTCTGTCTTCCCCTTTCTAACATCACACACATCCCATAATTGTCTGTAGTGGCTTTTTCCTCAGCCCGAATGAGGTTGCTTTGAAGGCTAAGTTCACACGCTAGAGTAATTAACTACATAATTGGTCTAGAGTGAATCTTATATTGTCTTCTATGATACCTTCCTATTCCCCATCACATCACTTAATAGAAGCTGCCACTATTTCTAATGCCCAAATCAGGAGATTCAAGAGGCTGATTTATCTGGCCAAAGGAGGAAAAAGGAAAGGACTGGAAATATTCTTTGCACATAGGGACCTGAAAATAGTTTAGGGCTGCAGATTAGGTTTTAGAATGAATATCTTTCTGTTTAGGTAAAGTGAAGGTTTCGGGGCATTGTAATCATCAGCCTGGGTGATGATGATTTTATACCAGTGGTTCCGACAGTATAGTTTCTGGACCAAGTAGCATCAATATCACCTGCACTTGCCAGAAATGCAAATTATTGAGTCCCACCCAGGAATACTGAATCAGAAACTCTAAAATTGGGTCCCGGTGATCTGAGTCTTAACAAGCACCCCAGGGGATTGTAATGCAGACCAGAATTTGAAATCACTGACACATACTGTTAAAAAAATTTCTGAAAAAAAGAAAAGGTAAAATCATGACTCTCGTACAATTTTAAATAATCATATGTCAATTTACTTAACTCATTAATGAGAGGTAAAATGTTATAACCAGTTCAAAGGAGAATTCAAATAACTACACATACCTAGGAAATAACAAATGCTGAAATGAATATACAAAAGATGTACGACCACTCTATCCACTGGGCAATAATCAATTGTATTCCATCAAGCACAATCCATTTGCTCTTCTATGAATCATTTGTATTATTTTTGGTTTTCCACTTCCAGTTTCAGTTTTCTACACCAGGGTTATAAAGTAGCCACTGTCACTTAGGGAAAGGTACCCTAGTCAAGACAGTATTTCTTTTTTCCTTTTGCTCATTTCAAAGTCATATACTTAATTTTTTTTTTTCCCCTGACAATTTAGTCCACTTATGCTGCTCTAAAGCTAAGTGTGGTTAAACATCTTTAATCTTGGGATTTCTGAGACATCCCATCTCGAAATGTCCTTTTTTTTTTTTTTTTTTTTTGTGGTACGCGGGCCTCTCGCTGTCGCACCTTCTCTCGTTGCGGAGCACAGGCTCCGGACGTGCGGGCTCAGCGGCCATGGCTCACGGGCCCAGCCGCTCCACAGCATGTGGGATCCTCCCGGATCGGGTCAATAAACCGTGTCCCCTGCATCGGCAGGCGGACTCCCAACCACTGCGCCACCAGGGAAGCCCCCAAAATGTCTATTTTTATGCCTCAGATTCTAGCCACAGATCTGTTTCCAATTGACCTCAGTTAGTCAGTTAATTCTCAGAGAATATGGGAATGAAAGCGATGAAATAATATGTCTTTTTTGTAGGCGCCATTTGAACATTATATCGTCCTAAGAATGAATGTCAAGAAACAACTGTGTAAACAGAATCCCATGCAGTATCTTGAAATTTTAGTGTAGGAACTAAATTAATATGATTTGCAGATTTTCTGAAGGGCAGAGAAATTCTGCTAAATGGACAGTAGGAATCTACCTTGTGAAGACAATCAGCTGTAACAAAGTGACTGTCCTAATATGTTATTGTATGTAATAAGGTCAAGGTCTGAAAAGAAGAATTGTGTAAATTCAGCAAAATTAAACAGCTCCACTTCTGTCAAAGTTTTAACCAATTCATACTGACAAAGGTACTCAGGCTATAAAACTGAACCTGTTAACAGCAGCAAAAAAAAAAAATGTATCTCATCATTTCTCTAAAGAAATGTGTTCCATTTGGGATATGGGGATATATGTATACGTATAGCTGATTCACTTTGTTATACAGCAGAAACTAACACAACAATGTAAAGCAATTATACTCCAATAAAGATGTTAAAAAAAAAAGAAATGTGTTCCATTTAACAATTATTATCAATGCCAAATTGGTTTAATTGTCTTTAAAGCATCTATTGATGAGGAAAGACTAGTACAGTATAGTAGCGCAGGGGAGCAGAATTTGCCACTCCAAAGTATGACTTTGGCATAAGGATTATTTTAGGCTGGTTATTTTCAAGAATTATCAAAGGAGAAGCTCTGAAAACCAAGTAGAAGTTACCCTTTTGTAAGAGACATTTACATTTAAAAGGGAAGTCTCCATTTGTAAGGGTGTCTCCCTCTCTGTACCAAGAAGAGGAAGATGACTAATTCTCTAGAATCTCTTATCAGTGGTGAAGGCAAGACTTAAATCTGCATAACAACCTTACCCTTGTTTATTGTGCTTTGCCCGCAAACCTCCCACAGCTGGTTCCTCCATCCCATAACATCTTCTTTTGTCTTTAGCTGGAGATGATAGTTAGGTGGTAGCTTGGATCATCTGAGGAGTTAGTTTTCCTGGGTATCTCCCATGTATACGGAAGGCATACATGTCATTAAACTTCTGTTTGTTTTTCTCCTGTTAATATTTTATTATAGAGAGAGTCTCAGCCAAGAATATAGAAGGGTAGAAGGACAATTATTTTTCTTCCTGTACAGTAGCAGAAAGAGTTACGAAAAACAAAGCAGGAATGCGGGGGGATTTAGATCCAGATCCAGATCTCTAACTAGTTTGGTGAACTTTGATAAATCATTTATCTTCCTTCAGTCTTAGTTCTCATATCATTGAATTGAGGAGACCTTTATTGTATGGCGGAATACTGCATACTTAAAAAAAAAATGATTAGGTCTAATGCCAAACAAGTGAACATCATATGCACGTGTAGGGGAGGAGAAAATTAGTTTTCCTACTACGCTCCTATGTTCTTCAGCTGAGATCCTATAAATTGGACTAACAAAAGACAGATCGACAAGAGAAAAGCATACACATTTATTTAATAGACACTTTTATGACACTGGAGCCTTCATAAGGAAATGAGGACCTGAAGAAACAGTTAAACCTAAACTTTTTTATATTCAGCTTAGTGAAGAATGGAAGGTCACAGAAAAATGTGATAGGACAAAAGAGCATGAGCTAAGGATAGTAAATTGGCAGAAACTTAGCAAGTCCTATTCATCTGGATTCCTATTGGCCTACCTCTATCTTCGGAAATAAAGATGCTCATTTCCTCCAGGTACACGGAGCACATCTCTCACAAGTGGTTCCTGCTTCAGGGGCAAAGTGGGAGGTCAGGGTCCTTCCTTCACCTGCCATTTCTCACATTCCTTCAGTTAAAAATATTTAATATGCCAAGGTGCCATATTTTGGGAGAGCATGTTCCAAACCCCATCACACTTGAGTATAAATATATAAAATTTGGCAAATTATGGTCTGAAAGCTGTGGAAGAAAAATCAAAATGGAGTCAGTGTTGCTAAGAGAGCTCTCTAAAATGGACCCAGGAAGCCACTGAAGAAGTATGGCTTATGCACATTTCAGCCTGGATGGAATCTGACCTTTTGACCACTTATTGTGTGCTAAGAAAGGCATCTACAACATTTGCCAGAAACTCAAGATACTTATTAGACCATTACCCTAAAATAACTTGTGATTCCTTAAGGACAAATATTTCCTGACTTGAATCAGAGTTAATCACATTTCTTGACAGTCAACTTTAACAACCTTGTAGCTTTTGTTTTTATCAGCCCCCGACTCTTTCTCCTCCCTGGAACACTCTCAGTTTTACCCACGTTTGTGTCTCCCAAATTGCAATTCCTAAGAACCCAAACAAACTCATATCTCATTTGCTATCTTCTGCTTTGTTTTTTTTGTTATTTTTTGTCAACAAAGTGCCATAATTTTCAGATATTGGACCTGAGGTATGAAGGTGGATGGAAAGTATCCTGTATTCCTTGCAATCTAGCAGTACCATCTAGTTGAGAGAAAATCAGACTGCCAATAAAATCTATCATAGATAGCAGTACTTTAAAAACAATAACAACAACAAAAAACTCAGAATCTCCAGCTTCCATTGGATAGTCCTCAACTTTAAAAGCTGAAAAAGATCTATTAGCCAATCTTATGACTAAAACATCCTTTCACAGCTGTCAATAGCGATGATAATAAAAACACACCAAATCTGTTCCTTAAACCTTCATAAGTTTTCTGGATGTTTCTGGGTTGTTGGTTTTTTTTTTTTTTCAGCTGGTAGTGTACGTCCTTCCCTTATTTTTCACTTAGTGAGATCTTCTTCAGACTTCAATGTATAACTTAGAAGATTTTTTTTGAGTTTTGTCTAATGCTCATCTTCAACAGAATTAGTCCTCTCTCTTTGTTTCTGTTTAAAATTCTCTAAATTTCAAGTGGTTTTTATTTAATTCTGCCTTGTTGAACAGTAAGCTATTTAAATATTTATTACTGACTATTGTAAGCCTTTTGTGAGGCAGGACCATGCTGTATTAACTTATCACCTCTGTGCCCAGCAGAGTACTGAACTTCAATTATTTGCACAATAAATTCTTGCTGAATTTGAATGATATTCCAAAGCCCAGCTGACTTCAAAAATGAACTAAAAATGTGATAAGACTATATACTGTGTGTGTGTGTGTATATATATATATATATATATATATATATGGCACCTTCCTGTTCTCTCTTGTCTCTGAAGAGGGGGTGAAATGTATTTATCTTTGATATCTGTATTTTTTTAAAATTTTCAGTCAATTCAATCTCATTTTAGTCATAGGGTTGCTGTTAATGATACTCAAAAAAAAAAAAAAAATCATCAGGATTTCTATAAGCTTGACTCTCTCCAAGAAGCTCAGAGTAGGTTCAGTTTCATCGTTCCCTAGAACATCTTCTTTCTTATAAACTAAGAAATGAGCTTCAAAGACATTAAGCAGTTAGTTCACAAAAACCATGAGACAAGAAGCTTGATCTGTTTTTTCATGCGTCTAGGCCAATGTCCTACATATTAAAGCAGAATGCTAAAACTGCCATTATAGCTCAACAATTAGTTCTCTCAAACTTAGAGTTTATGCAGCCAATAGCTGACTTGAATTGTAACATTTAATTAAGAACCAGAGAAATCCACTTAAGTATAAAAAGATGTTTCCAAATATACACAAAAATGTGCCTTCCCTAGAATGCTGCAGTGTCTCTGCAAATTTTCAAATGAATTCCTCTGCCTATATTCTGCAATGATTTGGATTTCTTTTTTTAATGTTTTGCAGGCATCCCGAAAAATCATTGTTTCCAGTTTGCACATATTTATTGCCTGAGAACACAACTCTAATCCAAGGTAACTGGTTTAGAGTTGCATAGTATTAGACAGTGGACCCATGGTTGCTTTCTGTCCTTGGCCATCAGCCCTATAAAAGTCTGATTTTCAACAAAAAACAAAATACCATGCAGCTTTGTCATGCTCAGATGGCTTTACTTTTCATGCCTGGAGCAAGAACTCCATTAGGATTTTTTTCTGGGAGAAGGCCTATTCTGTTTGCTTGCATCACTAGACCGTTTGATTTTTGTTATACTGCTCTACCATTTTCACTACAAATAAAATCAAACTTTTGGTCTGATACATTTGAGTTTCCCAGGGCCTGAGAGGAAATATTCTTTTAAAGAATGTACAGATTGCTATGCTCATGAAGGCAATCCTCAAATACCTTCTATCAAAGAAGAGCTGAAAGGCACAGGTAGAAGGATTTCAAAATCCAATCAAGGTACAAAGCAATGAAGGCGGCCCATGATTTTTACTTAAAGGTTTTCCCTGAAAAACTGGGAAAGAAAGCATTCACCAGTGATAAAGAGATTAAGGGCAATGCATCACGACCAATTCCATTTGGGGAGTTGGGAAGACTGGTCTCTATTTCAGATTAATTTGTTATTTTTTAGTAGTCCTTTGATGTTATTGGTATCACAAAGCAAATGAAACAAATGCAAAATTTCCATAAGACATTATTTTGGAGATTGCACATAAGTAACTACATTTCCTCCAAAAATATTTAAGTTTCCTGATGTTAACATCTCCTAGCAAAATGTCATTACCCTTGGAACTTAGTGAAATAGTTGTTCCCTGTAATGCTAATGGTCTGTTGAAAGAACTGTTGGTCTTTTTGCCAATTCTGGAGGATACTTTTCTTTCTGAATGTCAGCCAACGATTTGGGTACAACTCTTTAAAAAGGTGACAACAAAGCACATCTTGTTACCAATATAACCTCACATTTCAGAACCTAAACCTCTGTCTTGTGAATATCTTTCTCCATTTGCATACAAAGAAGGAGCAGCAAATTTAACACCCATTTCAATGGCTTTCCCATCCACAGTCATGTTTCTGTATCTCATTTTCTTTTGAGAGAGACCCTTTAACCATCTCATTAATAAAAGCCATTCATTATATTTTTATTACCAGGTTTCAAAAAATATACACGTAATCACCTATATGACTCACTTTGACTCGCTTGATATTTAAAAGCTCTTTTCATGGAATAAGATGAAAATGGGGGAGTTTAAAAGCTGTTATTTTCCACAGGAAATCATACCTCCCTGGGAGGACTTCCCTCTTAGTGCCTTGTTCTGTATGGCATTAGCATGAACTGTAGTTTCCCTTAAACTTCTTCAACGCAGTGTGCCTGAAGGGCCAAAAGGCCACCATCTTTCTCTATGTCCGTGACATCCAGAGCAGTTAAGTTCCTTGGCACTTCCACTAAACAAAGTCAAGTTTTCATTGACTTGCTCTTGTTGTGTGCATGTTTTTGCTTCTGGATTGTTGCTTGTTTCACCACTACTGTGTTTACTGCCTCATATATTCTTGATGATTTCATAGTATTTGTACTGTCTTATGTTTGAGTCCCTGAATGTTGGGGTAAAATGCTTCTTATGGAAATCTCACTCCTCATCAAAAACTCTCACTTTGATACAAAAGTTGGGTTGTCTGCCTGAAAAAAAATAGCTTAGGCTTCAGAGATGTTCTTTAGAGTGTATTGCTCTCCAAACAGGAAAAAGAAAATTGTATGTTTGGCAGTGCTTATGAGGACACGGTTGGTGGCACTATTTTCTCCAAGCAAGTATTGAATGGATGCCCCAGGATAAAATTAGGATTGCAGGGCTTGGCGTTGTGAATCATGAAACAAAATAATCAAAACCCTATGCTTCCAACCAATTTATAAATCCACAGATCCTTTGGAGGGGAGCAATACCATTTACCTCCTGTTACTACAATTTGGCAAAAGTAGCTCTCTCTTAGCTGGATTGTATATTCTGTTGTATTGTGTGGTAACAGTAAATAGCTAGAATTATAATGGTACCTGTTTCTAAAGAGCCTAATGGATTTTATCATTTTTATCCATTTAAAAAAATCTTTTCTTCATTGTCATACATTTTCCACAGAGCACTAACGTGATTTTAATTTTACTCCTGTGGAAATTTGTCAGAAAAAGAAAAACAGTGAGGTTTCTAATAATGCTAATAATAAAACCTAAAAGTGACTGCCTTTTATTTGTCAACACTTATATACATGATCATTAATTCTAAAACTCTGCCAGGAGGTTATTAGCTGCTTATACTTAGGAGGGAATGGAAATTCAGAGAGGACAAATAATTTGGCCAAAGACACGCTACTGTCTAATGGTAGAGCCAGAATTCGAACCAAAGGCCTTTTAATTCCAAAGACCATATTTTTTCTACTCATAGCCCACCTCCTACCCCAATGTGCTAATAAATATTATTTAACTATCTCTCCAGATGAAAAAGTCCTGATTGTATTGATATATAGCATTTGCATATTTCCCTGCTGTAAATACCCCCACCATGACCAGTTTTAAGCTACTGAACCTCCATGGAGTTGGGAAGAGATGTTATCAATTGGGTCTTGGGATTTGGTACCGGCTGACTCCAGCACAAACTGGATCACAATTCAAACTTTTTCCTTTCATATTTCTGATATGATCTTGGGTCCCTTTGCTCTAGCTCTTCCAACTTTGGTAACCAGGAATGGATTCAACAGGTCCACTGAAATTACTAACACTTTCCAGGAACACTATCAATTACACAGCTGCTTCTGCTTTATGAGAAAAGTAATCAGATATAGGGGAAAACACACCAGACGAGAACTGAGAATATATGATACTCAGTTTAAGTTCCAAACCTGCCACTCGGTTGACTGAATGTGGGGAAGGTAGTAGAAAACACTTGCCTTGCTAAGCCTTGGCTTTATGATCATGAAAAGGGAAATATAGTAAGCACCCTATCTTACTTGCCTTCAAAGTGAGTAATGTAAAATATGATCCACCTTTAAGTATCTTATAAATAATGTGATAAAGGTATACAGTATAATTGATATCAATGTTATTCTTTTTTCCTTTGAGTTAGTCTGCCACACACTCCATGCCCTTTCACATACCAACTATTTAATTTAATCTACATAAAAATGAGACTAAATTAGAAATGATGAAGATTCTACAGACCCAAATAATAAAATAGAAGTGAGTGTTTTCAACCACCAAAGACATATTCTTTCACTTTTTTCAGCTCCTTTAAGCTAATACTTGAAAATAATGTAATCACAAGACCTATTAATGCACTTTCTAACATTGTGCATATTAAATCCACTACAATGGAACACACATTACTTTTTTTTTTCCTGTAGGGTATTTTATATTATTTTATCTTATTTTTTTACATTTTTACTGGGGTATAACTGCTTCACAATGGTGTGTTACTTTCTGCTTTATAACAAAGTGAATCAGCTATACATAAACATATATCCCAATATCTCTTCCCTCTTGCGTCTCCCTCCCACCCTCACTATCCCACTCCTCTAGGTGGACACAAAGCACCAAGCTGATCTCCCTGTGCTATGTGGCTGCTTCCCACTAGCTATCTATTTTACATTTGGTAGTGTATATATGTCCATGCCACTCACACTTTCTCCCAGCTTACCCTTCCCCCTCCCTGTGTCCTCAAGTCCATTCTTTATGTCTGCATCTTTATTCCTGTCCTGCCTATAGGTTCTTCAGAACCTTTTTTTTTTTAAGATTCCATATATATGTGTTAGCATACAGTTATTTGTTTTTCTCTTTCTGACTTACTTCACTCTGTATGACAGTCTCTAGGTCCATCCACCTCACTACAAATAACTCAATTTCGTTTCGTTTATGGCTGAGTAATATTCCATTGTATATATGTGCCACATCTTCTTTAACCATTCATCTGTCAATGGACACTTAGGTTGCTTCCATGTCCTGGTTACTGTAAATAGAGCTGCAATGGACATCGGGTTATATGACTATTTTTGAATTATGGTTTTCTCAGGGTATATGCCCAGTAGTGGGATAGCTGGGACATATGGTAGTTCTATTCTTAGTTTTTTGAGGAACCTCCATACTGTTCTCTATAGTGGCTGTATCAATTTACATTCCCACCAACAGTGCAAGAGGGTTCCCTTTTCTCTGCACCCTCTCCAGGATTTATTGTTTGTAGATTTTTTGATGATGGCCATTCTGACTGCTGTGAGGTGATACCTCATTGTAGCTTTGATTTGCATTTCTCTAATGACTAGTGATGGTGAGCATCCTTTCATGTGTTGGTTGGCAATCTGTATATCTTCTTTGGAGAAATGTCTATTTAGATCTTCTGCTCACTTTTGGATTCGGTTGTTTGTTTTTTTGATATTGAGCTGCATGAGCTGCCTGTATATCCTGGAGATTAATCCTTTGTAAGTTGCTTCGTTTGCAAATATTTTTCTCCCATTCTGAGGGTTGTCTTTTCGTCTTGTTTATGGTTTCCTTTGTTGTGCAAAAGCTTTTAAGTTTCATTAGGTCCATTTGTTTATTTTTGTTTTTATTTCCATTACTCTAGGAGGTGGG
>NC_041222.1:52665495-52667730 GCF_002837175.3 Physeter macrocephalus
GCAAAGAGTGACAGTTTTACTTCTTCTTTTCCTATTTGGATTCCTTTTATTCCTTTTTCTTCTCTGATTGCTGTGGTTAAAACTTCCAAAACTATGTTGAATAATAGTGGTGAGAGTGGGCAACCGTTTCTTGTTCCTGATCTTAGAGGAAATGGTTTCAGTTTGTTGCCATTGAGAATGATGTTGCCTGTGGGTTTCTCATATATGGCCTTTATTTTGTTGAGGTAAGTTCCCTCTATGCCTACTTTCTGAAGGGGTTTTATCAAAAATGGGTGTTGAATTTTGTCGAAAGCTTTTCCTGGATCTATTGAGATGATCATATGGTTTTTCTCCTTCAATTTGTTAATATGGTTTATCACACTGATTGATTTGCATATATTGAAGAATCCTTGCATTCCTGGGATAAACCCCACTTGATCATGGTGTATGATCCTTTTAATGTGTTGTTGGATTCTGTTTGATAGTAGTTTGTTGAGGATTTTTGCATCTATGTTTACCAGTTATATTGGTCTGTAGTTTTCTTTTTTTGTGATATCTCTGTCTGGTTTTGGTATCAGGGAGATGGTGGCCTTGTAGAATGAGCTTGGGAGTGTTCTTCCCTCTGCTATATTTTGGAAGAGTTTGAGAAGGATAGGTGTTAGCTCTTCCCTAAATGTTTGATAGAATTCACCTGTGAAGCCATCTGGTCCTGGGCTTTTGTTTGTTGGAAGATTCTTAATCACAGTTTCAATTTCAGTGTGTGTGTGATTGGTCTGTTTATATTTTCTATTTCTTCCTGTCTCAGTTTCGGGAGGTTGTGCTTTTCTAAGAATTTGTCCATTTCTTCCAGGTTGTCTATTTTATTGGCATATAGTTACTTGTAGTAATCTCCCATGATCCTTTGTATTTCTGCAGTGTCAGTTATTTCTCCTTTTTCATTTCTAATTCTATTGATTTGAATCCTCTCCCTTTTTTTCTTGATGAGTCTGGCTAGTGGTTTATCAGTTTTGTTTATCTTCTCAAAGAACCAACTTTTAGTTTTATTGATCTTAGCTATTATTTCTTTCATTTATTTTTCATTTATTTCTGATCTGATCTTTATGATTTCTTTCATTCTGCTAACTTTGGGGTTTTTTTGTTCTTTCTCTAATTGCTTTACATGTAAGGTTAGGTTGTTTGTTTGAGATGTTTCTTGTTTCTTGAGGTAGGATTGTATTGCTATAAACTTCCCTCTTACAACTGCTTTTCCTGCATCCCATAGGTTTTGGGTTGTTGTGTTTTCACTGACATTTGTTTCTAGGCATTTTTTGGTTTCCTCTTTGATTTCTTTAGTGATCTCTTGGTTATTTAGTACTGTATTGTTTAGTCTCCATGTGTTTGTATTTGTGACCCAAGATATGATTTATCCTGGAGAATGTTCCATGAGCACTTGAGAAGAAAATGTATTCTGTTGTTTTTGGAAGGAATCTCCTATAAATATCAATTAAATCCATCTTGTTTAATGTATCATTTAAAGCTTGTGTTTCCTTCTTTATTTTCATTTTGGATGATCTGTCCATTGGTGAAAGTGGGGTGTTAAAGTCCCCCACTATGATTGTGTTACTGTCGATTTCCTCTTTTATGGCTGTTAGCATTTACCTTAAGTACTGAGGTGCTCCTATGTTGGGTGTATAAATATTTACAATTGTTATATCTGCTTCTTGGATTGATCCCTTGATCATTATGTAGTGTTCTTCTTTGTCTCTTGTAATAGTCTTTATTTTAAAGTCAATTTTGTCTGATATGAGAATTGCTACTCCAGCTTTCTTTTGATTTCCATTTACATGGAATATCTTTTTTCATCACCTCAGTTTCAGTCTGTATTTGTCCCTAGGTTTGAAGTGGATCTCTTGTAGACAGCATATATATGGGTCCTGTTTGGAACACACATTTCTATGACCAAGTTGGAGCAGAAGGGAAGGTCACTAACAGTGGAAATAGCATGAAATGCCAAGAAAAATGAGCACAAAAACATGCTCTCCCCTTTTGCACTTTTGTTTAACATACATGTAGCTTTTGTATTTTTGATCCCTTTAAATACATCCAGTTAATCCATAAAGAAGGGGCAACTGAAATTAAAGGCATCCTATGCATTTGCAGTCTGCCTTCAGACTTTTTTCAAGTTAGGCTTATTTCTTCTTTTTAACCGCTTTGTTTATCAAAAGTCGTGTGTGTGTGTGTGTGTGTGTGTGTGTGTGTGTGTGTGTGTTTTTTTGC